>NW_007033800.1:64917-76916 GCF_000164805.1 Carlito syrichta
AGCAGGCCTGTAGTTCCAGCTACTTGGAAGGCTGAGGCGGAAGGATCGCTGGAGCCCAGCAGGTTGAGGCTGCAGTGGCCAAGAGTGGCCACTGAACTCCAGTCTGGGGGTGACAGAGTGAGACTCCAACTAAAAACAAAAACAAAAACAAAAAATAATAAATATGTGAGTAACTATAAAATAATTGTTTTAATTTTTAAAAAATATAAGTGAGTCTTTAAGACAAAAAAATGTATTGTGAGTTTTTATTTTATTTTTTTATATATGGAGAAGTTGAATATATTATTTATTTATTTTTTTTTTTTTGAGTTGGAGTCTCACTCTGTCGCCCAGACTGGAGTGCAGTGGCCACTCCCGGCCACCGCAGCCTCGACCTGCTGGGCTCCGTTGATCCTTCCGCCTCAGGCTTCCGAGTAGCTGGAAGTACAGGCGCGCGCCACCATGCCTGGCTGATTTTTTGATTTATTGTAGAGATGAGGTCTCGCTGCCCAGGCGGGTCTCGAACCCGCGGGCTCAGGTAATCCACTCACCTCAGCCTGCCAAAGGCGCGGGATGACAGGCTGAGCCACCAAGCCCGGCTGAATATATTTTTTAAAACAGCACAAAGAATGGAAGGGGAAAGTGAAGTAAAGTGTTGTAAAGGTCTTATATACAAAATTGTATCATTTTATTTGAAGGTGTATTGTAATAAATAAAAAATACATTTTATAAATCTTAAAGCAACCACTAATTAAATAGAACAAAGACGTATAGCTAATAAACCATTAGTAGAGATTAAATGTTAATAAAACATTTGATTAATCTAAAAGATATAAGGGAGAATAAAAGGGAAAAAGCACATAGGATAAATACAAAGGCACACCCCCCCAAATCCAAAAATTATCCTTTGGAGAGCAGGCCCCTTCTAGTAGAGGCTTTTCTCACTAGGTGAATATTCTAGGAACCCAGTGACATCAGTGTACAAGCTAGCATTGTTGTGAGAGGCTGCATTATGGAAGAAATTCCTGAGTTGTGGCAAATAGGTGACTGGTCCTTCCACCGTGACAACACACTTGCCCACACCATACTGACTGCTCAGCAGCTTTTGGTAAAAAATGGCACGAATCCTATGCTCCGTCCTCCCTGTAACCCGATCTCGCCCTGAGTGACATCTTTTTGTTGTTTCCCTGGAAGAAAAAAAGTCCTCAAAGGGAAATGTTTTGCCAATGTGGAAGAGGTGAAACAAAAAATGGCAGAAGCATCCAAACTGATGAGTTCAAAAACTGTTTTGAACGGTGGAAAAAGCATCTCAATAAGTGTTGTGCATCAAATGGAGAGTACTTTGAAGGTGACTGAAGTTTAAACATGTGACAATTTTCTATCAATAAATTCCATTTTGGGGGGCCCCAATATAAAATGGCAAGAGGGTAGGCTTAAACCCAAAGATACTGATTATTATATTAAATATAAATGATCTAAATGAGAAGTTGACAAACTATGACCCACCACCTGTTTTTATAGATAAAGTTTTGTTGGAATACAATCACACCCATTCATTTATGTATTATCCATATCTGCTTTCACACTACAATGGCAGAATTGAATAGCAGTGACAAAGACTATTCTGCAAAGCTGAAAATATTTACAACCTGGTCCTTTACAGAAATAGTTGCCAAGTCCCCCACTCCAATCTAAAGATTACAGTTTTAAAAATTTAAGAATTGTTAAACACAATAAGAAATTAAGACCAAGCTACATGAATTCTATAAGAAACATATTTTATTTGCAGAGGCACCTACATATAAAAAGTGGGTGGATACCAAAAGATTTACCATGCAAACACTGATCAGAAGTCAGTTGGGATAGCTAGATTATTAACAGACAAAATAGACTTTGAGTCAAATAATTTATTTTATTTTATTATTATAAAGATATAGGGTCCCACTAAGTTGGCCAGGCTGGTCTTGAACTCCTGTGCTCAAGTGATTCTCCTGCCTTAGCCTTCTAAGTAATTGAGACTACAAGTACACACACCATGTCCAGCTGGTTAAAGAATATCAGGAATAAATATCAGGAATAAAGACGAACACTTGATAATGATAATATGATCAATATTTCAAGAAGATATAACAATCATAAGTGTCCGCACACCTAATAACAAAATTTCAAAATAAAAAAAGCAAAATCTTATGAATGAATGGGAAAAATGAACAAACTCAAATTCCAGTTGAAGATTTCAACATGATTCTTTCAGTAATTGATTGAAAAGAACGCTGCAAATAAGTAAAGATATAGAAGATTTGAAAAAAATTATCTGGCTATTTAAATCTAATGAACATTAATGTACTTTTAAACCAAATAACACCAGAATATAAATTTTTCTCAAGTGCACATGTGCTGGGCTATAAAACAAACCTCAACAAAAATCTAAGATAATATAAAGTAGCTCTCTGCCTATAATAGAATTAAACTAGAAATCAGTAACAGAAAAATGTCTGGGAAATGCTCAAATATTTGCAAGTTAAATAATAGCTTCTAAGCTATCAGTCACAAGGTAAAAGAGGAAATAGTTTAAATTGTGTGATAATGAAAATACAACATATCAAATGTTTTAGATGAAGTTAAAGCAATGCTTAGAGGGAAGATTATAGTGAAAGATGCTTATTTTATAGTAGAAAACATCCTAGTTTCTATCTTGAAAAGCCAGAAAAATAAGAAAAATAAATACAAAGTGAATAGAAAAGAAGAAATAATAAACAGAAAGTTAGAAATCAATGTAATGAGCCGGGCTCGATGGCTCAGCCTGTAATCCCGTACCTTTGGGAGGCTGAGGTGAGTGGATTGCCTGAGCCCGCGGGTTCGAGACCCACCTGGGCAGGCGAGACCTCGTCTCTACAATAAATCAAAAAATTAGCCGGGTGTGGTAGAGTGTGCCTGTAATTCCGGCTACTCGGAAGGCTGAGGCGGAAGGATCCCCGGAGCCCAGCGGGTAGAGGCTGCGGTGGCTGGGAGCGGCCACTGCACTCCAGTCTGGGTGACAGAGTGAGACTCCAACTCAAAAAAAAAAAAAAAAAAAAAAGAAAGAAATCAATGTAATGGAAATTGGATAAACAACAGAGAAAATCATTTAAACCATAGATTGTTCTTTGAAAAGATCAATAAATTTCATAAACCCCTCATTAGAATGATCAAGAAAAATAAAGACATAAATTATCAATAAGGGGAATGAAAAGAAGAGCCACTGCTACAGATCCTACAACTGTTAAAATGATAATGAGGGAATATGTGTAACTTCATGCTAAAAAATTTGAAAACTTTATAGCTATTACAGAAGTTGAATTTTTTCAATAAAAACTTCCATTCCAGATGGTTTCACAGTTGAATTCTATCAAACACTAAGAAATAATAACAGCCGGGCTCGGTGGCTCAGCCTGTAATCCCGCGTCTTTGGGAAGCTGAGGTGAGTGGATTACCTGAGCCCGTGGGTTTGAGACCCGCCTGGGAAACTTGGCGAGACCTCATCTCCACAATAAATAAAAAACTAGCCGGGCGTGGTAGCCCGCGCCTGTAGTTCTAGCCACTTGGAAGGCTGAGGTGGAAGGATCGCTGGAGTCCAGCAGGTAGAGGCTGCGGTAGCCGGTAGCGTGCCACTGCACTCCAGCCTGGGTAACAGAGTGAGACTCCAACTCAAAAAAAAAAAAAAAAGAAATAATAGCAATTTTACTCAGACACTTTCAGAAAGTAGAGGAGAAAGGAATGCTTCTTAAATCATTTTACAAAGCCAGGCTTATCCTGAGACCAAAACCAACAAAACATCACAAGAAAAGACTCTAGAACAGTATCCCCCATGAACATAGATAAAAATATTATTAATAAAATATTAGCAAATCAATTCTGACAATATATAAGAAGGATAGTACATCATGACAAAGTAGTTTTTATTCCAAGAATACTAGATGGATTTTAACATTGGAAACCAATCAATAACATTTACTATATTAACAGGGAAAAGGAAGATAAAATCCTACCTGATCATGTCAATAGATTCAGAAAACTTCAACACCCATTTATGAATAAAACTCAGACATCTAGCATAGAAAGGAAACCCTCAAACTGACAGAGAGCCATCTACACAAATCTTCTAGCTAATTTACTCAATAATTAAAAAAAAAATGCTTTCCCCTTAAGATCAGCAACAAAGGATGTTCAGTCTCCTCACTTCTATTCAACATTGTACTAAAGGTTCTGAACACTAGTATAAGGCAAAAAAAGAAAGAAAGAAAGAAAGAAAAGGCATAAAGATTGGAAAGAGAAGTAAAACTGCTTTCATTCAATGATGACATGATAATCTACGGAGAAAATCCAAAAACTTTACAAAACAACGACAAGAAGTAATAAATGAGTATAACCAGGTCTCAGGACATGAGAACAGTATAAAAAGAAACCAACTGCATTATATACAAACAAAAATTGGAAAATGAAATTAAAGTATCAATACCATTTGCAATCAACAATCATGAAATTAATAGATTTAACAAAATATGTGCAAGACATATACACTGAAAATGAAACACTGGTTAAAAAAAAAATCTAAAAAAGACCTAAATAAATGTACAGGTAAATCTTTTCATGCATTGTTGGGATTTTATATAATCTCTTGTAATAGAAATTGACAAGTTGATTCTAAAATGTATGTAGAAATGTAAAGAACTTAAAAAGACAAAAATAAGTTTGTAAAGAACAAATTTGAGAATCTAATGCTTCTGGATTTTGAAGCCCAGTGGAAAGTTCCATTACTCAGTACACTGCAGTTTTAATTTAAGAATAGAAATATAGGTTAGTGAGTGGGAACAGAAATAGACCATACATACTTGCTCAACTGATCTCTAACAAAGACGTCAAGGTAATTCAATGGGGAAAATGATAGTCTTTTCAACAAATAGTGCTGCAGCAATTGAATATTCATATAAAAAAGTAACCTCAACTCTTACTTTATACCTTATATAAAAATTAACTCAAAATGAACCAAATATATTTAAACATAAAAGCAAAAACTGTAATTTCTTAAAGAAACACTGAAGACAATCTTTGAAACCCTTGTTGCAGGTAAAATTTCTAAGATAGGATATAAAAGCACAAGCCAGACAGGCGTGGTGGTTCACGTCTGTAATCCCAGCACTTTGGAAGGCTGAGGTGAGAGGACTGCCTGAGCCCACGGGTTCGAGACTAGCCTGGGCAACAAGGCAAGACCTCATCTCTACAATAAACCAATTAAAAAATTAGGTGGGCGTGGTGGTGTATGCCTGTAGTTCCAGTTACTTGGAAGGCTAAAGGGGAAGGATCACCTGAGCCCAGCAGGTTGAGGCTGTGATGGTCGTGAGCATGCCATGCACTCCAGCCTGGGTGACAGAGTGAGACTCAAAAAAAAAAAAAAAAGAAAAAGAAAAAGAAAAAAGAAAGCACGAAAATAAATTGAATTTCATCAACATTAAAGGACACCATTTAAAAAATTAATAAGCAATCATAAATTAGGAGAAAATGTCCATAAAAATACACATTTTTTGAGACAGGGTCTTACTCTGTCACCCAGGCTGGTGTGCAGTGGCAGTCCCAGCTCAGTGCTGCCATGGATCCCAGCTTACCACAGCCTTAACCTCCTGGGTTCAAATGATCCTTCTGCTTCAGTCTCATGAATAACCGTATTTTTGTAATTTTTTGTACAGACAAGGTCTCAGTATGTTGCCCAGGCTGGCCTCAGACTCCCGGGCTCAAGTGATTCTCCCAACTCAGCCTCCCAAGGTGCTGGGATTATAGGTGTCAACCACTGCACCTGGCCCATAAAATGTATTTGACAAAGACTTGTATCCTGAATATACGAGGAACTCATAACTCGAGTAAAAAAGCTATTTAAAAAATCAGCAAAATATGTAGATATTTCACAAAAAAAGATATCCATATGGGTAAAATTTAAAAGACTAACAATATCAAGTACTGCCAAAGATGTACAGTAACTGGAACTCTACTGCTTTACTAATGGAAATATAAAATAATACATCAACTTTGGAAAACATTTTAGTAGTTTCTTTTTTCCAGCTTTATTGAGGTATAATTGACAAATAAAATAGTATACATTTAAGATATACAATGAGATGATTTGATATACATAAACATTTTGAAATTACTACCACAATCAAGTTATTTAACATATCCATCACCTCATATAGTTGCCTTTTTTGTGTATGGTGAGAATAAGATCTGTTCTTTTAATAAATTTTAAGCACATGATACATTATTAGTAACTATAATATATCATATCTCTAGAACTTATTCCTCAAACTGAAAGCTTGTACCCTTTGACCAGTATCTCCCCATTCCACCTCCCCTACTCTGCCTTGATTTCTGGTAAATGCCCTTCTACTCTGTTTCGTTGAGTTTGTCTTTTTTAGATTCCACATATAAACAGGATTATGCAGTATTTATCTTTCTGTGCCTGGCTTATTTTACTTAACATAATGTCTTCCAGGTTCATCCATGCTGTTGCAAATGTCAGGGTTTGTTTTTTAGGCTGAATAATATTCCATTGTGTGTGTGTGTGTGTGTGTGTGTGTATTGTGATATAGATATCACAATTTCTTTATTCATTCATCTGCTGACAGATACTCAGGTTGTCTCCATATCTTTGCTATTGTGAATAATGCTGTAATGAATATGGGAATAGAGATATCTCTTTGAGATAGTGATTTTATTTCCTTTGGATATGCACACAGAAGTGGGATTGCTAGATTACATGATGAAAGGTCTATTTTCAATTTTTAGAGGAACATTCATACTGTTTTCCATAATGGTTATACTACTATAATTTTTTATAAAGTTAAATATGTACTTATCATATGATGTATCCTTTTCATTTCTAGGCATTTATCCAAGTGAAAGAAAATATATGTCCACATAAAACTTGTTTATAAATGTTCAAAGAAGCTTTATTCATATAGTTAAAGACTAGAAATGACCTAAATATCTATCAACAAGTAAAAATAAATAAACAAATTAAGGTATAACTGCACAATAAAATACTATTTGGCAATAAAAAGGAATGAACTTTGGATACACTCAACAATGCAGATTAATCTCAAAAACATGCTGAGTAAAAAGACAGCTGTAAGCACATATACTATATAAGCTCATTTATGTGAAGTTCCAGAATAAGTAAAAGTAATATATATAATGTTAAAAAATAGGTCAATGTTTGCCTGAGACTAAGGTTGGGGCTGAGGAAATTTGACTGCAAAAGGGAACAAGGGATAGATTTAGAGTCATAGAAATGTTCTATATCTTGGTTGTGGTATTTATATGGACCTATATAATTATCAATACTCTCTGAACTGCCCACTTATAAAGGATGCATTTTAATATGTAAATCATACCTCAATTAAATTGATTTTTAAAAAGTCAAATAATCAATCCAGTTAAGAGTAAGCTATAAACTCATTTTTCTGTTTGGCATTTTAATGCAGTTCTATAAAACGTGTAACTTCCTTCATTTTAGCCATAAAGTGATATACCTCAAAGCAGCATGCTTTTTTCTTTCATGATACTGTGCTGCTTTTCTTCATTAATTTTTTTAAATCTAGTAGAACAACTTACCAATATAGTTCTTTGACATGGCAACTTCTCTGACTTCAATGTGAACAGAGCCTCTTGGTATCTGTACCACTTCCATGTAGCCTGGAACATAGACAATAGCCAGTATTAAGCAGCCTTGGTCAGAAAATAATATTTAGTAACCATTTAGTAATAGCCATTCCTTATTATTCCATTCTTTCTTTGACTTTGCATTTTATAAATTATGAAATATGAGCAAATTACCCTTTGGCTTTGTGAATACATTTTAGAGAAAAAGTATTTAATAGTCTTTTTGCCTAAAATTGCCAAGATATTTCTAAAGCATTAACATGTATAATATTCATTCATTTTTATTCCACAGCACATGCCCCTCATATCAGTGCTCTGTGGGAATTCACACTTTAAGGAAACATGGCTAAATGAAGTTAAGTCAAGGGGAAGGAATAGTTCTTTAAAATGTCTTATGTAAGGCTACATTTTATACTTAAAGGACTGAAATCAATTTGGAAAAAAACATTGTCCGTCTAAAAAAAAAAAATTTATAAACAAGGGGAGGCTGGGCTCGGTGGATTAGCTTGTAATCTCAACACTTGGGGAGGCCGAGATGAGTGGAATGCCTGGGCCCGCAGGTTGGAGACCAGCCTGGGCAACTTGGCGAGACCTTGTCTCTACAATAAATAAAAAATTAGCCTGGCATGGTAGCACGCACCTGTAGTACTGGCTACTTGGAAGGCTGAGGTGGAAGGATCACCGGAGCCCAGCAGGTCAATGCTGGGGTGGCTGTGAGCATGCCACCGCACTCCAGCCTGGGCGACAAAGTGAGACTCCAACTCAAAAAAACCCCAAAAAATAAAACCAAGGGAGGAGGGGAAATCAAGTATTCTGGACATCCCAAGTATACCAGCAGTATGAGGAAGAGTTCTCTACACACTCACCTCCTCTGGGCAATGAATCATTGAAGAACCCTTCAATGGCATCACATGTGCTTCCATCCCCTCCACAGACTCGACATCTATCTTCCCTAGCATCAGATCCCAAAATATTATCGCAACCTACATGCTGAAAGCAGAGAATATTTAGTGTGCACAAATGTAAGAAATTCTTAGAACCATAACTAATCAAATACATGTAAGTTATTTATTTACTTGTTTTTCCAATATAGGAAATCAAAACAAGAAATACTTTTCTCTTTCCACTTTATTTCACTATCCAGTAAGTCTCAGCTAGTGTTTCTCAACATATAAGTTTCAAGAAAAGAATTTAGATTCCCCAGAAATGTATGTCTATATTTCTACTTTAGACTTCTTCTTCATTTATCAATACCATAGTCCAGTTTTTAAATTTTTTGTGTAATTGTTTAGCAATAGGTTCTTACTTATATCCTCAACCAAGACATTCAAGAACACAGAAAAAAGGCATATGGTCCCATACAGGATTATGACAGAAAGAGTCCTGACTGAGCATTAGACTTTGCCTTTTCTAAACCTTTGGCTCTTTTTGGATATCCAGTTGTTGGTGTTGAAGATTAACTGTGGAATTCACACCTGGGTAAATCTTTGAAAATAATACCTGTTTCCACTAGCTGAATAAAATTGCCACAAGGAAAAAAGAGATATATACATATAGAACAGCTAAAATTTCACATTAAAAATTTGCATTTAATCATAAAAGTATGGATTTAATATATATTTCACACATATTTTGGTGCATGCATATACGCATTTCACATTTAGCCACTGATACTAGTCATGTAATACCTGAATTAAAAATTCATATAATCCCTGAATTAAAAACTATACCTGGTCTTTGTTATTTGAAAAAACTTGAATACTGTCACAAAAATGTTTTCTTCAAAAAAATAACAAACACCCCTCGCCCCAAACACACACAAACTGGAGGGAAGTAGCCAGAAGGACAGAAGTTTTTCCAGGAGATTATGAACTAAATAAAATAGATAATGCTTTTCATCTCTTCATTCTCAATTTGTTTAAAAACAAGTTTATTTATTTATTATTTCCAAAGGAAATCAAAATAAGAAATACTTTTCTCTTTCCACTTTATCTCCAGTCTCCAGTAAGTCCCTGCTAATGTTTCTCAACATACAAGTTTAAAGTAAAAAAGTTTGCAGCAGTTATTTTGTACTTCTCTTCAAAGTAAAACAAAACCAAACAAGTAAAAAAAAGTTATGGGAATAATGGTTTTGTGGCTTTTCTTATTATGATAAGATTCATACACAAGTCTAGGAAAATAGCATGATTTGCTCCTACAATTCGCAGCTAGTCTGAAAAAATTCCTAAAGTAAAAGCTTTAATAAGACAAAGATTAACTCTATAATGAAAACCACTGTAAATGTCTCAAAAGGAGATAAAGTAGGAGGAGTATAGCTATTTCACACTTTGAGGAAATATTAAGCTATGAAATATATCAAATAATCTCCCAAGATCATATGGTAGATATATGAAAAAACAGCTGAATCCTCATTCTCTCCCTTCTTCTATCATCTTGTTTGTAAACAGAACAGAAGAATGATGGAAATTACAGTCCAAAATATTTTCATACCTCTAGCAATTACTAGAAACATAAACAGAATACCAGAGTATATCATATTTGCATGGTGCTTGAATATGAATGGGTCATTCTACCTTTAACTACATATGTTATCCTTATTGGAAACTGAACTTTAAAAAAATGTAGCTCTCTTTAATAATAATTTAAAAAGTAACACAGTATTAATTAGGACTTACTATCTGAGAAAAAGAAAAAACTTTCAACAACCCCAACAAAGAGGAGTAAAATCTGATCCACCTTGCATTCTCCATTGATACAGATATCCAGTGAATCCGCATTGCACTGGGTCCCATCAGTCACCGCAGGGGCACGTTCAGTGTAGAAGTTATAACCTTCAGCCAAGCAGTTTAATGCACAAGGTTTTACTCCACCTGGACAAATACAATGGAAGATAAACAAATGAAGTGGTTGTCCTGAACCAGTGATTCAGGACTACCCATGGAAAATTTATAATCATATAGACATCATTCACTGACTATAAAACTAGATGTGTGTTTCTTTCCACATTTTCTAAACATCCATGTTTATTTTCATTGCTCATTAACTTCAACGAGAACTTACTCAGCAGTTTTAAGCTTTAACATTTTTTAGGTATTTCCATTAATATGTTTACGATAAAACCATAAATGTAATTAAATACATCAACAGATGTCAAAACAAAAACCACATGATCATATCATTAGATGCAGAAAAAGCTTTTGATAAAATCCAGCACCCCTTCTTGATAAAAACCCTTGAACATCTAGGCATACGGGGAACATACCTCAAAATAATAAAAGCCATCTATGAGAAACCCACAGCCAGCATACTCCTAAATGGACAAAAATTGGAACCAATTCCCCTGAAAACTGGAACTAGACAAGGATGCCCACTCTCTCCCCTCCTGTTCAACATAGTATTGGAAGTCCTGGCTAGAGCAATCAGAGAAGAGGAGGCAATCAGAGGTATTCAAATAGGAAAAGAGGCAGTCAAGTTATCTCTCTATGCAGATGATATGATGGTGTACCTCGAAAACCCAAGAGAATCTGTCAAAGGTCTCCTTACATTGATAAAGGCCTTTGGCAAAGTCTCAGGATACAAAATAAATGTACAAAAGACAATCGCATTTCTCTACACCAATAATAAACAAACAGAAACCCAAATAAAAAACACAATTCCATTCACAATAGCCACAAAAAAAAAATGAAATACCTTGGCATCTTCCTAACCAGAGACGTGAAAGACCTTTATAATGAAAATTACAAAACACTGCTCAAAGAAATCAAAGCTGACACGAACAAGTGGAAAAATATTCCATGCTCATGGATCGGAAGAATCAACATTGTGAAGATGTCCATCTTACCTAAGGCAATCTACAAATTCAATGCAATACCCATTAAATTACCAACAACATTCTTCTCAGACCTAGAAAAAACAACACAGGAATTCATATGGAAACACAAACGTCCAAGAATAGCCAGAACAATCCTCAGTAAAAAAAACAAAGCAGGTGGTATCACAATACCAGACTTCAAACTTTACTATAAAGCTACAATCATCAAAACAGCTTGGTATTGGTACAGGAACAGGTATATAGATCAATGGAGCAGAATTGAGATTCCAGAAGCAAAACCTCAATTCCTCAACCAACTCATCTTCGACAAAGCCCCCACCACCTACCAGTGGGGAGAAGAGAACCTATTCAGTAAATGGTGCTGGGAAAACTGGTTGACCACATGCAGAAGATTGAAACAGGACCCTTATCTATCCCCATGCACAAAGGTTAACTCCAAATGGATCAGAGACCTAAATGTAAAACCTCAAACCATAAGAACCTTAGAAAACTCAGG
>NW_007033801.1:0-2080 GCF_000164805.1 Carlito syrichta
AGAATATGTCAGTCACAGATTAGGTTACCTTTTGTTATGGGATTTTAAGATTATCATATGAAAAGAGTTTAAAGGCAGTCATGGATTAAGGTTTCATTGATTAGGTTATGAGATTATACCCGAAAGAACATCTGGTGGGTAGGGAACGCCCCTTACACACCCGACTGTGTATAAAAGACCTGTTGTAATTCCCAATAAACGGCTTCTGCACTAGACTGGAGTCCAGTCTCTTTCTTTCTCTCTCTCTCTCTCTCTCTCTCTCTCTCCCTCTTTCTCTCTTTCTTCTTCCCCCTAATTGCCGACACCGTCTCCATCTTTGGGGTACCCTGAACCTGGCTGGAGCTGGACTCCGGCACAAAGGTATGACCATTGATCCAGGCATGCCTGATCTGGTCTGAACCAGCCCTAGGGGTGGAGGACAGCACAACTGCCTCAATGAAGGGTGTGCAAGAACACTCATAGCTGCAAGATGTGGTCAGCAGGTACGAAGAACACTTTGCCCATGGCCTCAGCATGACCTGTAAGCCCTGAGGGGAAGAGACATCCCAGGTTGGCTACCCCCAGGACTCCTCCCTGCACTCCAATCCCCTTCATGGGGCCGTATTCAGGGCAGGTTCATGTTGTTACAAAGTGTGTGTCACTCTGCATCTACTGAGCACAAACTTAAGATGCAACTTTTACTACTTCCAGCTCTCTATCAATTTACCAATTTTTTACCTACACCGAGCTGAGCTAGGCTACTGTTAGAGGCAAAGTGGTCTTAAGTAAGTGACTGCCTGTCAGCAGGTAAAAAGTAGGTGTCCCTGATCTAGTTCCAGTTCCATCTGCTGGTAGCCTCTGTAAATATGGTGGTCTCTGCATGGTTGAGTTGATAGACATGTTTTGTTTTGTTTCCCTAGGGAGATTCAAGCCTCACCTCCATCCTATCTGTATCTGAAGAGCCATTTGCAAAAGAACAGTCATATCTTCCTTTCTGCCAGTGGTCTGTGACCCAACTCCCTCTCTGGATGGGACAGCAGCTCAGTTGGCACAGCACTTACCTGAGCAGCCTAGTGGCACCTCCTTGCTACTCTGACATTCACGGTCCTTTAAAGGACTCCCAGGACCTGCTGAGTTAAGTGCTTATGTAGAAAAGTTTTATTTTTCCCCGGGAACACTACTATTCGGTGACTTCCTGCTCTCCTACTACTAGTCTCTCCAATAAGCTTCCTTTGCCTTACCCTATATTCAGAAACACACAGATGAGAAGCAAGTACTGTTGTATACTCATGTAAAATCCCAAACTTTACAGGGCAAATAGGGAGCTCTCCAAAAGTGCCTGCACCGTCCTGCACTCCCATCTGATGACAGTACCTGTATCAGCCTGCAGCTTCATCAGCATGAAGCCAGGGAACAAAATGCCAGTGTCTTTCTATTGCACCCTTAAACTTCAGTTGCATTATTGCAGATATGGCTCCTTGAGAGACAGCTTCTAGGGGTCATTTGGGCTCTAAATAGAATTCAAAAATACTTAGTATTCTAGACTTCTGCATGTGAAACACTCTAGATTTTAATGTATTCCTGCTGATTTATTTTTAACCTGACACATCTTATTTAACAACTATTAAAGCAGTCATCTTTGGTGAATGGAAGGGTATCACGGTTTACTTTTAAAGTAATAGCACACAAATCTCTTGAACTGAGAATAAATCTTAAAGATAAAAAGATCTCTTGATAACTACGGCCATTTCAAAACCTATTAGAAAAGAGAAAAATTAGACAGCCAGATGAATTTAGCTCCTTCTGGATTCATTTTACCTTTCAGCAAATTATGCTGCTGGCCAAGCTAAACTGCCTGGCCCCATACAGAGGGCACTGGAGAGTAAGGCTTAAACCATATTGACTTTCAGAAGTCACTAAGGTTAGTCATATTCTTAAATGAAATAATAAAGCCACCAAAATATAAGTATAAAATGGAAAACATGCAAAATCTAAATGGCAAATTATCAATTAAGGAAAACATAACACTAGAAAACAGGACTCATGGGAAAGGTGTGAGACTTTTGGGAGAATAACTCCTAAGGACACCTATCTCACAATA
>NW_007033802.1:0-9641 GCF_000164805.1 Carlito syrichta
TATAAGTATACCATAGACTTAGGTTAGGAGCATGCTATAACCCAATAAATATGTAATCGGCTTGTGAACAATAGCACAGCCATTTTTAGTTTTCTGTCTTAAAACATAACCTGTAACTGTTTAAAGTTTCAGTTATGGGAAAAAACTGCAAAGCTCCGGTTACAAGCTTCAACCCCTTCCCTTATCTCACTTTCCCCTTAGCAACATCCAATCGGGTGCCAGGGGGTAATCACCTAAGTTTCCAGATGTCTCTGCAACTTCCCTAGCTAGTGGACCAAGGTCAACCCGAATCAGGCTAGCCAATCCTCCACGATTAAGCTGACCACCAGAGGTTACTACCCAATTAAATGGTAACACAACTGGAAAGCCCCCCCAAACTCCTCCTCCCTTTGTGTAAAAGCATAAAAGGCATTTGCTTAAGCAAATCAGAGCCTCTGAATGTACTCCGCTGTGTTGGTTGTCGACAGAGGCCCAGGCTCGAGCTTGTAAATAAAGACCCTCTTGAACTTTCATCGGAATTGGCTCTTGGTGGTCTCTCGGATTGAACTTTTGGCCACTACAAGGTGGGTGAATTGCCTGAACCCGTGGGTTCGAGACCCGCCTGGGCAACTTGCTGAGACCTTATCTCTACAATAAATAAAAAATTAGCCGGGTGTGGAAGCGCACGCCTGTAGTTCCAGCTACTTGAAAGGCCGAGGCGGAAGGATTGCCGGAGCCCAGCAGGTCGAGGCTGCGGTGGCCGGGAGTGGCCACTGCACTCCAGTCTGGGTGACGGAGTGAGACTCCAAAAAAAAAAAAAAAAAAAAAAAAAAAGAATAGTGTGACCAGTGTGTTCTGTCTGACTGTACCTTTTCTAGTCTCTTCTACCTCATTTAGTTCTTTAAGGCCTCGAAATGCAGAAATTCAGCCGGACCCCAACAATGGGTGGAGAGACAAAGCCAGGTTCAGAGTTGCCAGTGTTCATCCCAAAGGGACGGGGCAGA
Source organism: Carlito syrichta (assembly GCF_000164805.1). Lineage (NCBI taxonomy): Eukaryota > Metazoa > Chordata > Mammalia > Primates > Tarsiidae > Carlito > Carlito syrichta. The sequence goes on from NW_007033802.1 coordinate 984, forward strand.
ATCTGCAAACCAATAATCACCCCCAAGTCCAGTCAGCCCTCTGAGTGCGAGTGGTGAGTAACCAGTGTCCCCAGCAGCCCTCTCCATTCTACTTGATGGGTGCAGAATTAACCACGCTGGGTTGCTTCATGTCCCAAGCTCCATTTATTGTTTCCCTATCTTGCTGTGCCAGCACCCACTCCTCTGGCCAGCAAGTGGCCGCAAGCTTGGAGAACCAGGTGAAAAGACCTGGCTATGCATTAATCTTCAAATTCAGCTCTGTGCAAAGGACTGAGAGAGACAAGGTGAATACAGTGTGTTGACCTATGCCTGGGTGGTCAGCATATTCCATGCTGATTTCTGTTTTGTGAAGTCACCACTGTTAGTTACAGAAGTAACAATATAATTTTTTCTTCCCAAACAACTAGATGTTTTAAAAATTAATAGAAGTGGAATTTGAACCTGAGATGTAACAAGGGCTCAGACAGCCTCTGGTAACTTTTGTCTATTGATTTACTAAAAGGATGGGGGGAGGGGGAAGCATCATAAAGCATCAAAAGTTAAAGGGGAAATCTTAATTTTTTTCTTTCCATCTTCATGTCTATTGTCAAGTATGATATTTGTCAAGAAACACATCATAACCTCATTTTAAAATGTGAACAGAAATTATCAAGCAATCCTTTTGAAGAGTAACTTGAATGGTTTCTAGCAAAGTTTAAAAAGAGTCACTTGAGGGATATTCTTGATAGTCAGGTGTAGGTCTGTGTTCAGTTGGGCAGAATAAAACAATCCTGGCAGAAGACATCTCATTTTCCCTCTCTCTCTCTCTCTCAGGCAAATTGGACATTTGATTTACAGAACAGACACACACACACACACACACACACACACACACACACACACACACACACCCCATACCACTTTTGGCCTAAGTTTTGGTGCCTAATCAACTGGTTCATTTCACCATGAATGTGAAAATTTTGACTAAAAAGCTGAATCTAAGTGGTGGGCTACTGAGCTTTCCTGGGGCTTCAAGAACTGGCCATTTGTTCAGCGGGCCATTCCATTCAGTGAAACTCCCTTTTAATGAACCTCATTTTGCATTACCCAACCTCGGCCAACTTGGTTGGAAGGCACAGGAGGCCCCCTGTGCAGGCACACTGCGGAAGGGGACCAATGGGATCACAAAAAATGCCCTTCACTTCTGAAGCTTCACATTCTCCAGCTAGCAGCATCTTGCATTTCCCCCATCAGATTTTTCCCATAATATTTTCTCTACTTCTAACGTTTTGCAGTGAATGGCTACAAACAGTCATATATATTAACATCTAAAAGCTGCTCCCCCAATCCAAACTCTCCTACCCCTTTTCTGGTTTATTTTTTTTCTTCCTTAGCATTTATAGACATCTGACAGCCCATTTATTTATTTACCTACTTATTTTTTGAGTTGGAGTCTCACTCTGCCACCCAGGCTGGAGTGCAGTGGCGCGCTCACGGCTACTGTGGCCTCAACCTGCTGGGCTCAGGTGATCCTTCCGTCTCAGCTTTCCAAGTAGCTGGAACTACAGGTGTGCATCATCATGCCTGGCTATTTATTTAATTATTTAATAATCCATGAGATCTTCCCAAGTTGCCCAGGTTGGTCTTGAACCCCTGGGCTCAAGCAGTCCTCCTACCTCGGCCTCCCAATGTGCTGAGATTATAGATGTCAACCACTGTGCCCAGTCCCTATTTATTTTATTTACACATTTTGTTTATTCTCTCTTTACTGCTAGGAAGCAAACTTCTTGAGGCCAGGACTTTTTGTTTGTTTTTTGTGTTGTTTTATCTTCAACACCTAAATCACTCCCTGCTCCCTAGAAGATGTTCAGTAAATTCTTGTGACATGAATTGATAATGGCAGGTCCTATAACTCAAGTCTACTTCATACCTCTTAGAACAGTGTTACTCGGAGTTGCTAAGTATGGGTCTAGTGGATTTTGTGGCAGGGTTAAGGGTAAGGGAATACTGTTGTCATCATGGAAATGTACTGTGTAGCTACATTTCAGGAGGGTCCCTGTACTTGGTTTCATACTCTGCTGGAACAGCCTCAAAATTCTTATTTAAAAAAAATTTATTGTAGTGATGAGGTCTCACCAAGTTGCCCAGGTTGGTTTCAAACCCCTGGGCTCAGGCAGTTCTCTCACCTTGGCCTCCCAAAGTGCTGAAATTAAAGGTGTGAACCACTGCAGCCAGCCTCAAAATTCTTAATCATTTTTTTTCTTTAAAACTCCTGCTTTGTAAGTGAAGTTGAGTAGGTCAACTGAGCACACATGTGAGACAGAGATAAATGCAATATAAAAGTCTGACACTGGTCCTTGCTATCCATTTACATATAATGTTCATCATGTCTCAGGAACACAGAAAGAAATCCAGTGAACCCATGGTCTGTGGGAGTTCAGTGAGACTCAAAGTAGGTACAAAGTGTTAAATTAACTTTGGCCGAAAGCTGCCTCTGTATATTATGAAATGCAACTGAATTGCAATGTAACTTGGTATGTAAACAAACTGCAACCTAACTTAAGGAGTATATCCTTGTAACAAATAGCTGAGTGTTAGGCAATCGCAGGCTGTCAAGTGATCAGACCATGTCCCATAAGGCAAATCCCATTCTGTAACCAATCAAACTGTTTCTGAACCTTACTTCCTTTTTCTGTCTATAAATACTGCCTGTCCAGATTGCTGGATGTTACTCTCTGAACCTCTCTTGGTTCAGAGTGCTGCCCAATTCATGAATTGTTCTTTGCTCAAACTCTACAAAATTTAATTTGTCTGAAGTTTTTCTTCTAATAAAAGTAAGTGTGTTATGTCTATGCCTTTGTAAACAGGAGCACTGACAGCATAAGAGACCATGCTTTTTGCTTGAATCAGAACTTGCCCTGAACACAGAAAGAAGCCAAGAAACACAAATGACCAGAGAACCCTACTGCATGCTCTTACTCCTGTTACTTCCCTGTATTAGCCCAGCATGTGAACTGAATATGATGACATGAAAGAAAAGGGAAAGATATGGCAACCCATAGTACCTTTTCCTTTTAGTCCTTCCTTACTTGGCAGTAAGCTGGAGGTAGACTGTTGGTATTCTGCTTTGTATTAGGATGTAAAATAAAATTAGCTGAGTTTTTGCAGCCTTTTTCACTGTTCTGTTAAAAATGAACTGCCATGTGTCAATTCTGAAATAGGAAATGTGTAAAATGGTCTTATATTTGCACTTAAACCTCGCATTACACAGTATAAAAATGAACACAAAAATTAATGCTATGATTTAAAAATTTACTTTTTCCCCTGAGAACAACATTATATAGCAAACAAGAAAACATGACAAGCCAGGTGCAGTGGCTCAAGCCTGTAATCCCAGTACTTTGGAAGGCTGAGGCTAGAGGCTTGCCCGAGTCCAGGGGTTTGAGACTAGCCTGGGCAACTTGGTGAGCCCTCATCTCTACAATAAATAAATAAATAAATAAAAAGTTATCCGGGCATGGTGGCACATGCCTGTAGTTCTAGCTACTTGGAAGGCTGAGGTAGAAAGATCACCTGAGCCCAGCAGGTTGAGGCTGTGGTGGCTGTGAGCAGCATGTGACAAAGTGAGACTACAACTCAAAAAAAGAAAAAAAAAAAAAAGAAAACATGACAAATCAAGAGAGAGACAGAGGAAGAAATGAAAAAGCTTTATATTTTAGTATCTTTCACAACACTTTCTCCCTGCTTTTTGAACAAGACATCCCAACCCTGGGCCCCACAAATTATGTAGCTGGCTCTTGTTCTCATAGCTATGGTAGAATAATTCAATTCAGTCTGTCAAATTCTGGGGCCATGTTTCTAAAATAATTTCTTAAGTATAAGGAGTCTCAATTTACTAACAGATTGTGTTCCAACTTATTTTATAAGCCAGAAGCTTGAAACTTGGCACATGTTTTTCATAGGAACACTGTTTTGAATAGTGGTCAGGTTTCCAAGCTAGCCCACAAAAACTTACTGAAGCTATAATATAGCTTATTGTCTACAGTATATTTGCTGTTATAATAATGTAGCTGAAGACCATTTGTGTTGTTTGCCAAATATTGCACTGTGGGTTTACAATTAACAATTGAGTGGTGCCACGGAGATTATTTTGGTTTGTGCCACCATGGCCAGAGTATTTAATGGGGCCTTGTGAGACCTTCCAGGATGTTCTTTTCCCCACCACAGTCACTGGTAATTTTCGAGGGTTGACACAGAACAGAGCCCCACTGGACTGTGATGGGCATGTAGCATGATCAAGAAACCAGTCTTTGTGTTATAAACTGAGATTTGGAATTGTTACCGGAGCAAAACTTAGCCTCCTGTAGCCAATAAAGGCATCAATTAGAGTTCCTTGATTGCAAGCTATAGAGACCAATTCTGACTAATTGAAGCAAAAAGGAATGTGTTGGATTCAGGGCAGCTCATGGACTTGCAGGAGGGGCCTAATGTTCAAATCTTAGGCATCAGGGAGGCTCCAGGACTCTTGGGTTGATGCCAGCATAACTCAGCTCTAACCATTTTCTACTCCTGTGTTACTTCATCCAGTGTCAGATTCCTGGGAGAGAGGGTTGGAGTGGCTTAGTTTGCCACCCCCCCTTAGCCAGGAGGTGGTGACCTTGATGGACAGTCCCAGTAGAACCTCCCTCAAAGGAACAGAGAGGTGTTTGTTTCCAAAAAGATGTCTGCTATAACTCTGCACATCCACTATCTGGGGCGGGGCAGGTGGAGAGGAAGCAAGTGAAGCCAACGATACTCCTGGAACATTCTTTAAATAGGTCGGGATCTGCATCTTGGGAATGCCAATATCTGTTTTGTGTCTGAACATGATAGCGGCTTCTATGGGCACTCCTGTTTGCCGAAGCGCTCCTTCCTCTGAGCCTTTAGGCCAGTAGTTCTCAGGAACAGGATGAGGAAACTTTTATAAAAATAATCAAAGCCCAGAACTTCCTTCTGATGTTCTGGTATAGTGTCTGGTGAACTTAAGCATCAGAATGTATTACAGCTCCCCCAGATAAGTTTCCATGTAGCCAGGGTTGAGTGAATCTGCTTTGGGACCTCCTTACCCTGGTCAAGCTCCCCACAACACCTGGTCATTAAAGGATGGGAGGGCTGAGTGTGGGGTGTTCCTCTCCCCTGGGCTCACTGGTTGAAAGATGTTCAGTCTGGTTATTTTTTCCCCTAGAAGCTTGAGACATGTTTGCTGCAATAGTTTGGCTCCTCCCCTCCCCTCCCTTCCCTCCTTTCTTTCTTTCCTTCCTTTTCTTCCTTCCTTCCTTCCCTCCCTCCCTCCCTCCTTCTTGTCCTCCCTCCCTCCCTCCTTCCTTCCTTCTTTCCTTCCTTTCTTGGTCTCACTTTGTTGCTTAGGCTAGAGTACAGTGGCATGATCACAGCTCACCACAGCCTCGACCTCCCAGGCTTAGGCAATCCTTCCACCTCAACCTTCCGAGAAGCTGGGACTACAGACATGTGCCATCATACTCGGTTAATGTTTTTATTTTTTGTAGAGATGAGAACTTGCCTAGGCTGGTCTCACACTACTGGTCTCAAGCAACCCTCCCGCCTCAACTTTCCAAAGTGCTGAGATTACAGACATGAACCACTGCACTGGGCCCACTTTATTTACCCAAATGTAACTTTCGGCTTCTTGTTGGACCTGCTCAATCCTCAGAGCAGGAAGAGAAAAACTAGAAATATTTGGGACCAGAACTCAAGCATCCTCCTGTTGTTTCTTTCCCTGCTATGACCGCCTTGGTGATCTTTTAAGGTCCCGCTTAACCCCTGGTTCCTGCCTAGAGAGAAAAAGGGGCAGATCAAAGTACTGCAGCTGTAGACCCCAGACCACAAACAAGCGGAGGAGTTGCGTCTCTGGCTCCAGGCTATAAGGCCTTTCTGGGGTCAGCTGTGCTCTGGCAGTGGCCTGAGCCAACTTCCCCTTGCAAAGCAGTCACAGCACAAAGCTAGAGGTGCGAGACATCATGTGAGCAGGGACTTGTTTTATTTTTGAGTTGCAGTTATCACAAGATCTGTCACTGTTGGATTGCTTCATCTCTTTCATCCCTACTTTGTGGGTTTCATGTGAGGGCCTTTGTCTTCCCCATTATCTTCCAGAGTGCTGGAGAAGAAATGCCCTCTTTAGCTTTAGCAAGTCATTCTGGAAGGTGGAATCCAGGGCTCCCTGCAAGTTGTAGGTGGAGACATTTATAGACACATCAATTTGGCAGAGAGCCTCTGTTGTGGTGAGGAGGAAGTGGCAATCCCAGACAGATGGGCCCCCTCCTTGTGAGTCGGGCTGCCACCTGACACCGGCAAGGGATGGGAAGAAAACTGTTACCCTTTGGGAAGGAAGCCAGGGCATGACAGCTCTGCTGCAGCCTAGTTTTGGTGTCACACCCCAGAAGCACACTGGCAACAGCAATGTCCATATTGTCCCGGTGGATATGCTCGGGTTTCTCCCAGTGTCCCTAGAATGTCCCTCTTGCTTATCTGGACTCTTGGAGATGTTCTTTTTGGTTTTTTTTTTTTAGATTGGAAAATATAGTTTATTTAAAAAGTTAGAGAGAGAGAGGTGGGGAGGGGGCCAAAGCTAAGAAAACATGGCAGCAATAGCTCAAAGAGCTCATAGTCTGGTCTAGTGCTAACTAAAACAATGACTGGAGATGTTCTTGTTTTTTTTTAAGTTGGAGTCTCACTCTGTCACCGAGGCTGGAGTGTAGTGGCATGCTCACAGCCACCGCAGCCTCCACCTGCTGGGCTCAGGCGATCCTTCCGCCTCAGCCTTCCAAGCAGCTGGAGCTACAGGCACACGCCACCATGTTCAGCTAATTTTTTGATTTATTGTAGAGATGAAGCTTTGCCAAGTTGCCCAGGCTGGTCTTGAACCCGTGGGCTCAGGCAATCCTCTCACCTCAGCCTCCTAAAGTGCCGGGATTATAGGCATGAGCCACTGCTCCTGGCCGAGATGTTCTTAAATCTGTTCATAAACCCCGAGCAAGTCGCTGGGTCTCACTGTCTCAGTCTTTCTTTTATTACATGAGGGGGATACCATCAGTATTCTGAGTTTCTATACATTTCCTTAGAATCACTCAGTTTCAATGGTGGAAGCATTATTTGCTGTCCTCTGACTTTCTCAAGGGAAAATTTTCACAGGAAAGTTGGAAAGCTCCGTATAAAAATCTTAGAATTGGCATTACAGGCTTTTTTGTTTGTTTGTTTGTTTGTTTGAGTTGGGGTCTCATTCTGCCGCCCAGGCTGGAGTGCAGTGGCATGTTCATGGCCACCACAGCCGCGACCTGCTGGGTTCAGGTGATCTTTCTGCCTCAGTCTTCCAATAGCAGGAACTACAGGCACACATCATCATGCCTGGTTAATTTTTCGATTTATTGTAAGTTGCCCAGACTGGTCTCAAACTTGTGGGCTCAGGCAATCCTCTCACCTTGGCCTCCTAAAGTGTTGGGATTATAGGTGTGAGCCACCGCACCTGGCCACAGTACAGGGTTTTTTTTTTGTTGTTTGTTTTTTGAGTTGGCGTCTCACTCTTTCACCCAGACTGGAGTGCAGTGGCCGCTCCCAGCCACCGCAACCTCGACCTGCTAGGCTCCAGCGATCCTTCCGCCTCAGCCTTCCAAGTAGCTGGAACTACAGGTGCACGCTACTACGCCCAGCTAGTTTTTGATTTATTGTAGAGATGAGGTCTCATCAAGTTGCCCAGGCGGGTCTTGAACCCGTGGGCTCAGGCAATCCACTCACCTCAGCCTCCCAAGGTGCGGGATTACAGGCTGAGCCACCGAGCCCGGCTACAGTACAAGTTTTAAAAAGGAAGTAGTACCTTGAATAAACAGAGCTTTGGTTAGGGGTGGTGAGGCTCCTGATTCCAATACTAACTGTGGGACCACAGGCTCTTTGTTCTCATGTTAACTTGCCTATGAACTAGGTGGTTAGGCAGCCTAGCAGTTAGGGATGAGGGCCTTGGAGTCAGACTGATATGGGTTTAATATTTGATTTGACCTGTTGTGAACCATGTGAATTTGTATGAGATACTCAACCTTGTTAAGTCCTTGGTTCCTTCATCTGTAAAATGGGGACACAAGAAGTCACATGAGTTACTTAAGCTCCTTAAGTCATTGGTTCCCTTAGGTGTAAACTGATCATACCTAACTCTGTGTCTCTCTTGACTTTCATATAAACACATGTAGGCATCTCCCATCTTAAAAATGTAAAGAAGGCCTCAAAAAGTCAACTCCTCCTTGATCCTTGTCTCTTTCTAGCTCCTGACCCATCTCCCCACATTCCTTCAGTCTAAACATCTGGGGAGAGAGTGAATATTTCTAATTCCTTTATCAGTTCCATCCAAAGACACTATAGCTTTTCACATATATAATATTTCTAAAACTGGGCTTTACTGTGTGTTCCAATAAAATTTTATTTAGCAATACTGAAATTTGAGTTTCATATCATTTCCATGTATCACAAAGTATTATTCTTTCCAACTTTTCCCCAACCATTAAAAATGCAAAAACTGGCTAGGTGCAAGTGGCTTACTCTTGTTATCCAGCACTTTGAGGCCAAGGCGGGAGGATTGCCTGAATCCAGGAGTTTGTGACCAGCCTAGGCAACATAGTAAGACCTTGTCTTAAAAAA
>NW_007033802.1:9661-31575 GCF_000164805.1 Carlito syrichta
AAAAAAAAAAAAAAAAAAAAAAAGCTAGGTATGGTGGCATGCCCTATAGTCCCAGTAATTTGAGCACTGAGGCAGAAGGATCACCTGAGCTCAGAAAGCTGAGGTTGCAGTGAGCCATGATTATGCCACTGCCCTGCAACCTGGGCAACAGAATGAGACCCCAACTCAAAAAAAAAAAAAAAAGTAAAAACTATCCTTGACTCGTAGGCCACAAAGAAGCAGACATTCAGCCCTGGTTTGTCAACCTGGACTATGTCTTTTACTCCTTTCAAAAGAAACTTAGCTACCAGCAGCCAGGTTGTGTCCTGAGTGTCTTGTCCTCTGAATACTGGTGACCTTGGCATGGCTTATCTGCTTATCCCATGTGCATTTTGCTGAGCTATTTGCTTAGATGACAACTCGGATGACTAAATCTTACATTTAGAATCTTAATTGTTACTTAGTGTTTCCATAAAGGTCACACAATGATATAGCTTTGAAATGGAAATTCAGAAGACGGCTTGCACATGCCAGGCAGTGGACTTGCTGGCAGTAGAGATGGCCAACTCTCTCAGAATAGATCCTAGAATTTTCAGAATTAGGAAAAGTTAGAGTAATGAACAGTTTATCACAAACTTCTGGTTGACTTTCAAGAGAAGTCATGTAATTTCCATGTTGTGAAAACACATTAAGGAAAGAAGAAATTTCAAGAGGAACTTGAAATTCAGGCAAACTTAGGATTCTTCCACAGGCCTGGAACTTATAATTTTGAAAGTATTGTAAAGGTCAAGGGCACAAGTCCTTGTTATGGAAAGCAGATGCCACTGTGGGTGCTTTGCATAGCTGCTGAGGGCCAAATATTATCCCAAGAATCTTCAGGTGTTGAATAGAAAACAAGCTTAGATTTAAATGTTGATTATGATACTAGAAGGAAGTGATGCGTTAATATTTTGATAAATGTATGCTATTGATAGTTGAGCACAGAGGACTTTTAGGACAGTAGAACTACTCTGGTACTATACTATGGTACTATAATGTGAATACATGTCATTATAAATTTGTCCAAATCCATAGAATGTGCACTACTGACTGGGCATGGTGGCTCATGCCTGTGATCCCAGCCCTTTGGGAGGCCAAGATGGGAAGATTGCTTGAGCCCAGGAGTTTGAGACCAGCTTAGGCAACATAGTGAGAACTCATCTCTATTATTAAAAAAAAAATTAACCAGGTGTGGTGGTGTGCACCTGTAGTCTCAGCTACTCAGGAGACAGGCAGGTGGATCACTTGAGCCCAGGAGATCAAGGCTGTGGTGGGCTGTGATTGTGCCACTGCAATCCATTCTGGTCACAGAGTGAGACTGATTCAAAAACATTTGTATATTAAAGAAAGCATTTCCTTTGTATATTAGAGATATGAACCCAGTGTCATATGTATTGTCCACATTTTTTTAGTTTGTCATTCATGTTTCAACTTTGTTTTACTTTTAATATGCAAAAGGACTTTTAAAATGAAGAAACCCTTACATTTCTTATTTATTTTTCCAAATGTGTGAGGTTTTCCCAGAAAAGTTCCATAGAAATTTGGATGGATGTTACTGAAGCCATAGTTAATTTGAAAAGATTGACATGTCAGTTTCTCATTTGCCAAAACCTGGTTATACCATTTTGATCATTAACCCCACCCAGCCTAAGGATTCGGGGCTGGAAAGTGGCCTCGACAGGAAGGTGGGCACCAGACCCATGACAGACACTCGCTGAGCCCAGCTTCCGTGAGGAAGTAACCCAGAAGTTACATGGGAGAGACGAGGGCACTTGCTGTGAGACCTTATCGAGTGGCATTATGGGTCCCAGACTTATTTTGAAGTTTCACTCCAGGACAGATTAATCCGAAGGGAAGTGAGGTTGTTTTGACACAGATCCCTTTGTCTGGGTGAAACGATGTGTCAGAGCTGACCGGAACTCGCATTGTCTTGTTCAGCCTCCCTTCCTTCAATGGAGACAAACTACCTAGGTAGGAGCTCCAGGAGCCTCTCTGTGCTCACACCAGCAGTGTATGGAGCAGCAGAAAGCACTCAGAATAAGGCAGATCTAGGCTTGACTTCTGATGGTTGTGTGACCTTAGGCCTTAACTTCTCTGATCTTCATCTGAGACACCAGATAGGATCTCTGTTTGTGTTAAGTGAGATAATGACATAATGTACCAGCATGGGCCTGACACATGGGCATGCTCAACAGATGGTGGTTATTAGTACTAGTAATAAAATGACTATTTTTGGTGGTGGTAGACATTAAAAGAAGTCATGGCTACAAAGCGTTATTCATAATGTCTGGCACAAAAGACCTACTGTTATTATTGTCCCTGTATTGCTATTATTATTATTATTATTAGTAGTAGTAGTAGTAGTATTGAGGTTGTTATTATTGGTGTAACATCCAGGTATTCCACACATGACCCTGAATGACTTGGGAGCATAGGCATGAATTATGAACTTGAGGTGGCAGGTTCCTCTGGCCTGTCCCTCGCCTGCCTGTGTAGTGTTGCTCACACAGACTTGGCCTGTGTTCCTGTGCTCCTGGCCTTAATGATGTGGGTTTCCTGACAGCTTAGGGCCAACCACATGCTCTCCTTGCTTTGCCAGGCCCCCGACCACTAAAGAGTAGGGTGGAGGGAGCAGCCCTCAATGGGAAGATCAGAGGCTTGAGGTTCCAGTTTGCCATCCTCTTTTTCTAAACTGTGAACATTAAGCATATCCACTTACCTCTCAAAGTGTCCCTTTTCTCATCTGTACAATGGGGTTAATATAACTTAATATTCACTTCTTTCCAGGGCCATATGAGAACTGAATAAGAAAATGTGGAGATGACATCTGATGCCCTATGGCCATCCAGCTAGGGTTGCCAGATAAAAACAGGACACCCAGTTGAGTTTGAATTTCAGATAATAACAGGAATTTTTATTTTATTTTATTTTGAGTCAGGGTCTCTCTGCCGCCCAGACTAAAGTGCAGTGGTGCGCTTGTGGCTTACCATAGCCTTAACCTCCTGGGCTCAGGGAATCCTTTCGCCTTAGCCTCCCGAGTAGCTGAAACTACAGGCATGTGCCACTACATCTGGCTAATTTTTATTTAATTTTTAATTTTTTGATTCACGATGTTGCCCAGGCTGGTCTTGAACTCCTGGGCTCAAGCAATCCTCTTGCCTCAGCCTCCCCAAGTGTTGGGATCACAGATGTGAGCCATCATGCCCAGCAAATAACAGGAATTTTTAGTATATCCCAAATATGCTTAGGACATTCTTACGCTAAAAAAATTAGTTGCTGTTTTACTGAAATTCAAATTTCACTGGAAATCCTGTACCTTTATTTGCTAAACCTGGCACTTCTGCCCCCAACAAATGTCACTTTCTTTCCCTCTTTATCTGTGGAAGTGTGAATTTGAAACTTTGACTATCTCCTGGTTCATTTGTGAGAGTCTCATTCATCCCCATGAACTCATTCAACCAATAAATACTAGTTGGGTCCGCACAGATGATGCACAGAGACAGAGGAATATGATTGACCGAGGCTCCCAGTTTGGGCTTGTATTATGAAATGCCCTGAAATGGTCAGATGCTGTTCACATGCGACCACTGAGTTTCCATTTAGCCTCTGATCTTCCTGCTGAGGGCTGCTTCTGCCATCCTACTCCAGAGCAGCAATTGATCTTTCTCAGGAGCTTAGTGTGGTATTTGTCACCTCCCTCTAGATCTCTAGGAGGGCTGGGTGGGGCAGAGGAAGAGCTGGGTCACATGTGGGTCAGGGGAGAAGCAGGGATTAGCACCCTCAGGCTCACAAACCCACCCCACCTCCCTCTGAGCTCTGTCCACACCTGTCCATGAGTCAGCTGTTTGTTCTGGCTTCTCTCAAGGCAGGAGCCCTTCTGGCTGCCCCTCATGGAGATGCCTTTCTAGGCCCTTTAGGAGGAAAAGGGAAAAGGGCAGATGGCAGTGCTGGTCCACACCTTCAGATGTCCCCTGGGAGTTGTTTCTGCTGTGTTTCTTCAGTTGGGGGGGGCCCACAGAGCCTGCACTGTCCACCCAATGCCTCTCAGGTCCCGGCAGTCAGCAAAAGAAGGCCTCATCTTGTGGCTGTGGTCCCTGCCAGGGGGGTGAAGTGATGACCCAGCATGGGGGACAGTAGGGGAACTCTTCTCCTGCCTTTATGAGGTGTGTGAGGTGGAAGATAAGGCACCTGGTGAAGCTCTTGGTCATCTTCAGGAGGGGAGGATGTGCCAACATGCTTGGAACTATCTGTGAACTTGGAGGGTCAGGCTTGTAGGTGGACGGCTCAGCAACTCTCCCAAGGGAGAACAAAGGCTCCAGGGTACAGATCTGGATCGAGCTCTGGGGCAGACACTGTAATCTCATATTGACACTTCTTTGTGCCTAGTTCTGTCTGCAAGTTTGGTGGAATATAATGCCTGCCTCGTGGGATTGCTGTAAGACACAATGAAAAGATGCTACTGAAATGCTTAGTCCAGACCTAGTATCCATAAGAGAAGGCAAAGGCCCATCTGAAGTCAGTTGGAAATGGTTCCTCTTGAGTAAACTGAAAAGATTTCCATGATACCTTGTTTTGTGGAGATGTCCTGGGGTTGGGGGGTGGGCTCCAGCTCCTGCTTCCCTCTCCCTGCCCTCCAGAAAGGGCATGTGTGAGTGCCTGTACATGTGTGCACATGTGTGTGCGCACATGTGTAGTACGGAGCAGGTGAGATTATCTCACAGGTTCACAGCAAAACCACCTGATCTTTATAAACTGAAAACCTGTCCCTGTAGAATTCCAACTAGAAGGCACACCCAAGAAACGATGCCAACGGAATTTTGTCATACCTGGGAAGGGCTCGTGATTAATTTTTTTTTTAGTTGGAGTCACTCTGTTGCCCAGACTGGAGTGCAATGGCATGCTCCCGGCCACCGCAGCCTTGACCTGCTAGGCTCCAGCCATCCTTTCGCCTTAGCCTTCCAAGGAGCTGGAACTACATGCGCGCACTACCATGCCCAGCTAATTTTTGATTTATTGTAGAGATGAGGTCTTGCCCAGTTGCCTGGGCGGGTCTTGAACCCGTGGGCTCAGGCAATCCACTCACCTCGGCCTCCCAAAGTGCTGGGATTACAGGCTGAGCCACTGAGCCCGGCCTCGTGATTAATTTAATGATGCCTCTGTTCTTAGTTCCAGGTGGGTTTGCATCTGTGTGATGTAGAGTCTAAGTGGTAAGTATTCCTCCTTGTTTCTGTGTCCATTGATGTATAGACACCAAAATGCTGACACGTGGGCATCAGTGGAGAGAAAGGAAATGGCATTTTTTGGGGGGCGTACAACTAGGCTCCAGGTGCTCTGTGAATATCCTTCATTTGGACTTCATAAGAATCCCAAATCACAGGTTTTGTCAGTTTATAGAAATGGATGTGCAGAGGTTAAGCCACTCCCTAACTCCCTCAGGGTCACACAACTGGTAAACAGAGCACCCAAGACCGACTCTGTGACCACAGAGGATTTCAAAGCCACCAGTCTGCTCCCATGCCGTGGCCGACGTTTGCGCACCGATCGTGGCGCTCTTTCTCGCTGCACCAGGAGGCAGCCTCAGTGCTCTTCCAAATACAATAGTCTGCTACCAACCTGCAGGGTGGATGCTATGGTCTGGATGTTTGTGTCCTCCCCAAAATTCATATGTTGAAATCCTAACTCCCAAGGTGATGGTAATAGGAGGGGCCTTTGGGAGGTGATTAGCTCATGGGAGCAGAGCCCGCATAAATGGAATAAGTGCCCTTTTAAAGGAGACTACAGAGAGACCCTTCACCCCTTCTACCATGTGAGGACACAGCAAGAAGTACCATCTGTGAACCAGAAAGTCAGGGGGATGGTCACCAACACCACAGCTGCTGGTTCTGTGAGGTAATTGCCTCTTTCCCCCATGTCTGGCTTCTTTCTGTCCTTCCCTCGGGGAGCAGCTTCTGGTCAAAGCTGGTCTCTGCAGGATATGTGCATATTCCTAGTAGTAAGTAATGGGATGCAAGTGACCCATCACAGGATGCAGATTACCAAGCAACCTAAAGACAATGTAGTCACTCTTAATCAATGTGATTGTAAACATTGTGTAGGAATTTGAGTAATTAACTTGCTTGATTATAAAACACTTGCTACATTGTGCGGTAGCAAGAATTGAAGTGTGGATTCCTCACCAAACTGCTGCCATCAGTGCCCTCTTGTAAGTGTAATAACCCAGTGTGTCTCTGCTGGACCTCTGGGTGACTTCTTTGGAATAGGTAAACATTACATGCAAACCATCTCAGATTTGGGGCCACCACATCACAGGTGCTCTGATCTTGGACTTCTCAGCCCCCAGAACTGTGAGAAATACATTTCTGCTGTCTAGAAGCCACCCAGTTATATTTGGTTGTAGCAGCCTGCATGGATTAAGAGCAGGCATGCAAACCAAGCCCGTGGGCATCCCGTCACTATCTGAGTTACCTTCCATCTGCACTGCCAGGGGTCTTTGTGTCAGCTCAGGTGTTAGGGCCCAGCTTCCCCTGCAGAATGCTGATGACTAGTCCAGGTTAGGCAAAGTCATGTGGAGAGTAGAGTCAGGACTTCTTGTTTATCACTGGTGTGGGGAATTTTGTCATTAGCAGTCCATATATTTGAGTCAACGGTTGCCTTCTCTTCTGTTAAGGCAGTGAAGGGCATGACATGGATTTAATATATCCAATGAACTGCCATTTTAACATTTCCTAAATCTCACGTTTTTCTAGCAGTTCACTTACCCTCTAATCACTAACCAAGGACAGAACCAGTTTCTCAGAGGTAGCTATTGATCATTGCTTTACAACTCCCTTCCCCAGCTTGTTTTGCACTAATTAACTTTTCTGTTTCAAGTATTTGCCTTCACCTATAAGACTCAAGTTAACCTAATCAACCCTTCATGATCTTCGTGACAGAGAAACCCCACCACCATGGCAGCAATCATGTGACTAACCACTCAACTGCCTGCTGTCCAACACCTGATGTCAGTACCTGCTCTTGCCTGCCCCTTCATGATGATGGGGAGCAGACTACCACACAACCACCTGAAACACCTTTCCCCTTAATCAAAGGGAAGGATTAAAAGAACTCAGCCACGAGCAGCCAGTTGCCATTGCCTTACTAGACTCCGGTGTGGCTATGTGCTTTTTGAGCTATGGCTGTCGCCATCTTTCCTAAATTTTTACCCCCTCCCCTCCCTTGGGGAGGTGAATCTCCTCTCTGTTTCTCTTCTCTCCCTAATTTACTTTCTAAATAAACTATATTTTCTAATCTAAATTCTGTGCAAGTCTTTGCATTTTTCACATAGCACCAGATCATAGACACTCACACACCCAGCGGGCCTGACCTGACATTTCAGAGGCCCTTGCTGGGAGTGTGACCTAGAGGCAGGAGTACCTCTGGGATAGGTAACACCTGTACTTTACCATACATTTATTTTCTGGATCATTTTAATTTTTGTTCAGAATGATAGGCTAGAGTTTTCTAGTTACCTGGGGGTATTGGCTGAAACCCCAAACAATAGGCAGCCTCACTTGCCACCTTCCCCATTTCCCCCACAAAGCACATACATTTATTTTTTATTTTTTATTTTATTTTTTTGAGTTGGAGTCTCACTCTGTCGCCCAGACTGGAGTGCAATGGCCGCTCCCGGTCACCGCACCCTCGACCTGCGGGGCTCCGGCGATCCTTACGCCTCAGCCTTCCCACTAGCTGAAACTACAGGCGCGCGCTACCATGCCCGGCTAATATTTTGATTTATTGTAGAGATGAGGTCTCGCCAAGTTGCCCAGGCAGGTCTCGAACCCGCGGGCTCAGGCAATCCACTCACCTCAGCCTCCCAAAGCACGGGACTACAGGCTGAGCCACCGAGCCCGGCTAAAGCACATACATTTAATGTATTTATTTAAAATTTTTATTTTAGATCCAGGGGGCACACATGCATATTCCTTACATAGACATATTGTGTAGTGGTGGGGATTGGGTCTCAGGTGGCTCATTCCCCAGACAGTGAACACTGAACACACATTTTAAAGAGAGGTGCTAGACCTTCCATGCAGAACTCACTAAGAAGTGACCAAACTGGTCCTGCAAGTCCTGGTCTTGGCACATCACCTACCTCCAGCCTAGATCTAATAAAAGACTAAAGATTGCTCAGAGAGTTCAGGATTTTTTAATGGGAAAGAAGGTTCAGGTCACCCCCGTGGCTCCCGGATCTGAACACTAAACTGTTTCTTGGGTGCATTATAGCTGAACCGGGTTCTTATGCCCACTGCCCAGAAAAAATAAAACTGATGCAGCCACTACCATGGAGAAAGAGTTTAATATCACAAAGCAGCTAAGGGAGGAGGGCAGGAGAAAAAAATCTCTTAAATCTGCCTCCCTGAAGACTCAAAGGATAAAGTTTTTAAAGGGAACTTGGTGGGCAGAGAGATAGGGACTGTTGATTGGTTGAAGATATCATTGGGGGGTGTTGAGACTCTTCCTGGTGGTCTTGTGACCATTAGGACTTCTTGGTGCTCTGGGCCTGGGTAGGAATTCAGGTCCAGGGGAGTAAAAAGTCTGATAAATATCTCGAATGCCATTCTTAGGTTTTACAATAGATGTTGTCTATAAAACAATTCCCCTGACCATCAGGTACTAACTTTCCCTCACCCCTCTGCACTGAGCCATCATGGAGGCAGTCCAAGAGGGAGGTTCAGGGGGAGGTGGGGTCCCTGGAGATTGAAGCCACTTTTGTCTTTCAACATTTCTTGACTCCTCAAGCAGTTTCAGCTCTGTTGTTTAAGAGAGTATGTTGATCAGCCTTGCCCCTCCCCTAGGTATCATCACATGAAGATAATTTAATATGGGTGATTTCAATCATGGCATGCGTTTTCACAATTTGTTGGGGTCAGGACTGGAACATTTACTTGGGGACCCAGGATGCCTTGGGAGGTAGCCAGGCCCCAGGGTCTTGAAAGCACTCTTTCTAAGATTTCTGCCTGCTGAAGAGAGGAAACCCCAGCAGAAAGGGCTTTATATGGTGTACCTTAGTAGGAACTGAGGAATTATCAGAGAGGGCACCGGTCATGTTGCCTGGATCACAGAATGAGGCACACTGGGGATTCTCTCTTCCAAGTAGGTCTCCAAAAATCCACAAAAAAGGTCTTTTTTTTTTTTTTAGGGGTATGGTCTCAGGGTCTCACTCTATTGCTTAGGCTGGAGTGCAGTGCCACGATCTCCAGCTCACTGCAGCCTTGACCTCTTGGGCTCAGGCAATCCTTCTGCCTCAATCTCCCGAGTAGCAGGGACTACAGATGCATACCACCAACCCTGGCTAATTTTTTGACTTTTCATAGAGATGAGGTCTTGCTATGTTGCCAGGCTAGTCTCAAACTCCTGGACTCAAGCAATCCACCCACCTTGACTTCCCAAAGTGCTGGGATTACAAGTGTGAGCCACCGTAACCAGCTTGGATATTTTTCATCTGAAAATAAGGATCATTGGTTAATATCTGAAAGTGAATAAAATGTTTTTGGGACTTCCCAAGATCCCAACCCAGGTGAGGAAGAGAGAACCTGGAGGAAAGGCTTGAAAGGTGGGGCAGGAGAAAAGGCGTAGGCAATACCTAATCACACAACCAGGATCCTGGCATGGTCAACTCTTTACTCAATCCCTGCTGTGTCCTCTGTTTAGTCATTGCTGGGAAAGTGACACCCATATTTTACCATGTCATAATTTTACTAGATTTTTTTTTCCTGTGCCAGGATGGATGGCACAGTGAGGGTGGAGGGCACCTCAGGAATAAGGACCATGTGTGAAGTTTATGATCTCTTGGGCCTGGGCATCTCTGGAGACTGGACTGGCGCAGCTTGGCCAACCAGTCCCAAATCCTACCATCAAAAAGGAAAATATGGGAAGGTTTCCAAGTTATGTGCCTGGGGCTACTGGACAGTTCCCAGGAAAATTTCTCAGACAAGCTTCTTGCCAGAGTTCTATCCCAACTATCACATTGGCTGTGGGGAACTGCTGAGAAGGACGTCTCTTTCACCTGGTTTTCTTGACCTAAGCAGATGCGAATGGCTTCTGTCTGTCTGACTCACCTTAAGCCTGACCTATTTGTGAAATGCATTCTCTACAAAAGCTGGAGATAAGTGCAGAGAATTATACATTTATAATCCCAGTAGAGACAGGATTGCCTAACCCCCTCATTTCAGCTGCTCCTGGCCTTGCCAATGGTTGGTGCATGCTGACCAAATGTTGGTGAGTGTCTAATGGCCTAACTTATTTGATCCAGTGGTAATTACCAGGAAAGTGAGGGATGGGGAGCGTGGGGGAAGGGCAGGCAAAGGGCCAGGCTGCTGACTGTGGGAGGAGGAGGGGATTCCAGAGATCCATTTCTAATTCTGCTTCTGCCTGGTGATACACCCAGGAACTGCTTAAGAATGAATGGCCACCACATGTCAATAAGGGTACCTGATCTCAAACCAGGCAACGTGGGGACCAAAGGGAAGCCCACATTTTATCTGTACGATGACCACTTGTATACTTAATCCTGAACTGTATCCCACATCTTTAGAATTAAAAAAAATGAATGGCCACTTCAGCGGCCTAGTGCTCTTCCAAATACAACAGGCTGCTACCAACCTGCAGGGTGGGTGGTAATCTGAATGTTTGTGTCTAACCCCCTACCTCCCCCAAATTCATATGTTGAAATCCTAACTCCCAAGGTGGTGGTATTAGGAGGCAGAGCCTTCGGGAGGTGATTAGATCATGGGAGCACAAGCCCTCATGAATGGGACGAATGCCCTTTTAAAAGAGACTCCAGGTCAGACTTGGTGGCTCAACCTGTAATCCCAGCACTTTGGGAGGCTGAGGTGAGTGGATTGCCTGAGTTCGCAGGTTCAAGACCAGCCCGGGTAACTTGGCGAGACCTCATCTCTACAATAAAATAAAAAAATTAGCTGGGTGTGGTAGAACACATCTGTAGTTCTAGCTGTGTCTGGAAGGCTGACGTAGAAGGATTACCGGAGCCCAGCAGGTCAATGCTGGGTGCTGGGGTGGCTGTGAGTGTGCCACTACACTCCAGGCTGGGTGACAGAGTGAGACTATAACTCAAAAAAAAAAAAAAAATTAAAAAATAAATAAATAAATAAAATAAAAGAGACTCCAGAGAGCCCTTTCACCCCTTCTGCCATGTAAGGACACAGCAAGAAGTGCCATCTATGAACCAACACCAAATCTGCTGGTGCCGTACCTTTGAGGTATGCATGCCAGGGGCTGCTGGCTTGGTCTAGTGGGAAGAGCCTGGACTCATCACTCAGTTCTGGGTTTGGATGTTTTCCTGCCATCTTGCTGTATGATGGTGGTTTTCTTCTCTGTCTTCTAGAACCTGTTTTCTTGCCTACCACATGGGCGTAGCGATCTGCCCTCACACTCTCAAACTTCACATAAAAATAAATGAAATATTACATATGAAAGGATATTATCATATACTGCACCACACTCTACAAAATTTATGGAAAATACTTGGAGAACTTTAAATGGGGTTTCTGAAAATGTGCCTTCTTCATGGGTAGAAGAAAGAGAAGAGGTCAAGTTCATTCCAAATGGTGGCTGAGGACAACGTGGTTTGGATGGGCTGAGCCAGGCTCCAACCTGCCCAGATTCTGCTCCCACTTGATTTCCTGTCAGGGTTCGGGTGTGAGAACCCAGTGGGTTCCCTGTCAGTCTGGGTTATAACCTGAACTGCTACTGCGAATCCTGCAGAGGTGCTGGTCTAGTGCCCCCTAAGGAGCTTCCCATTTCTATCTTTACACCCACAAATGGGAGGAGGCAGTGCTCTGGGTCTGGGTGGAAAGCAGATAAAGTGGACGGCACCTCACTGGCTCTGCCACGGCCACCTGCTGACTGCCTCAGTCAACAGTCCCTGAGCATGGAACCTTGAAGAGGATTAGAGGTGACCTTGGGTCCAGCTCAGATGACACACCTGTTCCTGCTGCTGAGAGCAGCTACCTGCAAAGGCAGGCATGGGTCTATCTGTTGTTGAGGCTGGGGTTGTGTCACTCCTAAAGCTCCCCATGGCATCATCTGTGAAAAGAGGAGCTGTGATGCAGTGGCTGAGTCACGTGCTTGGATTCTGGCTTGCTCCTGGAGATGTGACGGGGCGCCATCAGAGTCATGGGTGGGAGTGGAGCTGGCTTGCTCTGCTCTCCTCAACTGATTAACAGAATGCCAGGGTTCCAAGAACTTCCCAGGTTAGGCTGGACCAGTTTAGACGGCACCAGGGACCAGTAATCAGGCGAGCAGTTGGGTCAGGGAATACACGGGCACTGGGGGAGAACCCTGACAAGGCCAGGAGAGAGAGGGGAAGCCCTGCCAACCCCAAAAGTCTTCTATGCATGTGCTTCCTGCTGGGCTCTGTGTCCAGTCCCTGGTGTGGCCAGCCCTGGGCTTGCAGATGAGTTGCTTTGAGGACATGAAAAGTGTGGAAGTGGGCTGCATTGAGAAGCAGGAACAGAGCAAAATGCATTTACTGCCAAGGTACCTCTATGAGAACTTTAAAAAATAGTTTTTTAGGCCATCATAAGTCACTTTTGCTGATATCTGACGTAAAACTGTAAAGCTGTTTTCATCTTTGTTTTTTGCTATGCTCAATAACTGAACACTCAACTGAACACACCCCCAGCACAAGATCAGGATCAATATTGTATAGTGGATAAATTTGCATGTTTTGGACCCAGACCACCTGGATTTAAATCCTGACTTTACACCCTACTCACTGCGTGACACTGAACAAGCAACTTAACCTTCTCTTTGTGTCTTGGGTTTTTCTTATGGAAAATGAGACTAGTGGTAGTATTAATATTGTAGGATTATTATTGTAAGGAGAAAATGTGAATAATATGTGTACAGAGATTGACACAAGTAAATGTTCAGTAAGTGTTAGCTATTCCTCTTCCATATCATTATTTCAAAAGTGCAAAATTTCTCCTTTCCTTTTGGTATCATGAATCTGATGGAAAATAGTTTGTGGGCAACCCCCTTCGGTCTCCTCCTACTGTGGGAGCTTTTCTATCCTCTCAATAAATCCTGCTTTCTAAAAAAAAAAGAAAGAAAATAGTTTGCAACCTATGTGTCAATTTTAACCAATTGGTTTTAGCTACCTGGACAGCTGTGCTGAGAAAGCTTCGGCTGCATCAAGCTCAGTGAGGGGGGATTATATAGTGTCCTATTAGTAGGGTCTGCTGTAGGTGAGAACTTGGGGAGTGGTGGTATTGGTGCCACATAGTTTCCATTCCTGTTTCTGATTTGTTTTGTTTTAAGGTGTTTTCTTTCCTGCCTTTGTCTCAGCCTCTCCCCTGCCTCCCATCTGCTTTTGCTTCTGCAGGGAATTCTGGTGCTTGGATGGGTTTTTCTGCCAAGAGCCACTCTGTAGAATCTGGAGTCTATTCCAAATAAGAACCTCCGAGATGCTGATGCTGCTGATGATTATTTTTTGGAGAAAGAAAAGCCCATGTGACCTGTTATAGAGGATGCTACTAAGCTCAGTGGGACACCTGTAGGATTCTTTGTGTGTAGAGCAAGGGTGTCCTTAGAGAAACCAGGAAGCTCCTCACCAAGCAGATTAGTCTTCTGTGACCCCACAGTTCTGGAATCTCAACACTAATGATTAGCACATGAACTTCCCCACAGCTTCAGCAATCATTGACTTGTTAATCCATGCAGTTCAGGACCTTATGCTGAGTTCTCACTATTTCCATTCAGTGGTCAGTCTTTTCTGCCTGAACACAGAAGGACCATTGTGTTCAGGTCATCCATTGGCACCTCTATGGCCATCTTGGTTTGCAGAGTGCCATTCTGCCAATTTTTGTGAGCTGTGCTTTGTCTTGAGTCAAAGAGGCCTGGACTTGAATTCCTTGCTCCGTCAATTACTAACATTATAATTGGGGTAAGTTGCTTAAACTCTCTAAGCCTCATTTTCCTTGTCCATAAAATGGGAAGAATATCAGATCCACCTCATCAGGTTGCTGTGAGGTCTAATGAAAGAATGCATTGAAAATGCTTGGCGTGTGTCTTGCCAGTATTAAACCTGCCAAAAATGATAGCTCTTATTTTCTTCATTTAACCAGAAAGCTCCTTAAGTGATAGAACACAAAAATAATGGCTCAGCCGGGCTCAGTGGCTCAGCCTGTAATCCCCGCACTTTGGGAGGCCGAGACGAGTGGTTGCTTGAGCCCGCGGGTTCGAGACCCACCTGGGCAACTTGGCAAGCCCTCGTCTCTACAATAAATCAGAAATTAGCCAGGCATGGTAAGTGCACGCCTGTAGTTCCAGCTACTTGGAAGGCTGAGGTGGAAGGATCACTGGAGCCCAGCAGGTTGAGGCTGTGGTGGCTGGGAGCATGCCACTGCACTCCAGTTTGGGCAACAGAGTGAGACTCCAACTCAAAAAAAAAAAAAACAAAGGCTCAGGCTGGGCACTGGTGGCTCATGCCTGTAATCCCAGCACTTTGGGAGGTGGAGGCTAGAGGATTGCCTGAGTCCATGGGTTTGAGACTAGCCTGGGTAACATGGTGACACCTCATCTCTACAATAAATCAAAAAATTAGCTGGGTGTTGTGGCGCATGCTATTTGGGTGTAGTTCCAGTTACTTGGAAGGCTGAAATGGAAGGATCGCCTGAGCCTAGCAGGTCGAGGTTGTGGTGGTCATGAGCATCCCACTGCATGCAGCCTAGGCAACAGAGTGAGATTCCAACAGCCTCACCTGACTGCCAAAGGATTTCATGGTACAGAAAAGCAAAGAACTTACAGGGTGCAAGGCAGTCCCCTAGATCCCTCTCACTTCTGAGGTCAACTGTGTATTTGAGGGCCCCACTCAGACCTGAGAAATCGCCAGAAGGACTCACAGAATTCACTGAAAGCTATTATCCTTATGGTTTATTTCAGCAGAAGGAGTCAGCCAAGGGAAGGGATACATGGAGCAGGATCCCAAGAGTGAAGCTTCAGTGTGTCATGGGCAGCAACAATGTTTCCTGGAAACTTTGTATGCCAGACAGTACACATGGCGTACACATGGAATACTGCTACCAAGGAAGCTCCCCCAAGCCTTGGTGTACAGAGTTTTTATTTGGGCTCAGATAGACAGACTTAGTGGACTAACCATGTGGCTGACCTTTAATCTCCAGCCCTCCTGGAGGCCGAGCTCCATGTGGCTTGAGGCTCCCATCATAAATCACATTGGTAGCCTATTCATTGTGGTCCCAAGACACAAAGACTGTCTTATCAGGCGGGGCATTCCAAAGGCTAAGAGATACCTCCCAGGAATCGAAGCAGTGGTCCGACATCTCTTTGGGTAAGGTTAATATTCCTCTCCTCTCTTCTTTTCCCCTTTCTTCCTTTCTTTCTTCCTTCCCTTCTTCCTTCCTTCCTTCCTTCCTTCCTTCCTTCCTTCCTTCCTTCCTTCCTTCCAAGACAAGATCTTACTGCCCAAGCTAGTCTTGAACTCCTGGCCTCAAGCCTTTGGACTTGGCCTAACAAAGTGCTGGAATTACAGGCATGAGCCACCACGATTGGCCAAGGTTAATTATTTCCTACATAATATTCCACTCTTTTTTTTTTTTTTTGAGTTGGAGTCTCACTCTGTCACCCAGACTGGAGGGCAGTGGCTGCTCCCGGCCACCACAGCCTCGACCTGCTGGGCTCCGGCAATCCTTCCGCCTCAGCCTTCCAAGTAGGTGGAACTACAGGTGCACGCTACCACACCTGGCTAATTTTTGATTTATTGTAGAGATGAGGTCTCGCCAAGTTGCCCAGGAGGGTCTTGAACCCGCGGGCTCAGGCAATCCACTCACCTAGGCCTCCCAAAGTGCTGGGATTACAGGCTGAGCCACCGAGCCCGGCTGATTCCACTCTTGAAACTGCCAGAGCTACATACTTGCAGTGGTTAGAGGTGGGTGGGCAGGTGGAAGAATTAGCTAACAATCTGGGAAGAGGAGTCAGGGCAGGGTGAGTGAGGGAAGAGGCCAGGACTGGCCACACTCTTGCCCCTGCTCCCTTATCCCATGACCCTGGAGAGCCCCAGCCAGGGGCTGTAGTTGTAGCTACTGAAACACAATTTAGAGATTTTTTTTTTTTTTTTTGAGTTGTAGTCTCACTCTGTCGCCCAGACTGGAGGGCAGTGACACACTCCTGGCCACTGCAGCCTCGACCTGCTGGGCTCCGGCGATCCTTCCGCCTCAGCCTACCAATAGCTGGAACTACAGGCATGCGCTACCACGCCCAGCTAATTTTTGATTTGTTGTGGAGATGAGGTCTCGCCAAGTTGCACAGGCAGGTTTCAAACCTGCGGGCTCAGGCAATTCACTCACCTCAGCCTCCCAAAGTGTGGGATTACAGGCTGAGCCACTGAGCCCGGCTACAATTTAGAGCTTTAGAGGAAGATATTTTTTTGTTTTTTGTACACTGCCAAGACAATATCGAGTTCATTGCTTTCAGAGGCAACTGAATAGTTCCAGGGATTCAAAATATCACTCAACTTTGGCTTAGGATTCTAACACTTTTCAGTATATTTCCATCTGTTGTCTCATCTAATCCTCAAAAGAGGTGGAAAGAAGGGGTGTTATTAAGCCTGGCTTGGAGGCTGAGGCTCTCCAGGGTCATAGGATAAGCGAGCAGGGGCAAGAGTGTGGCCGTTCCTGGCCTCTTCCCTCACTCACTCTGCCCTGACTCCTCCTCCCAGATTGTTCAGACAGAGTGAGGCCTGGGGCCAAGCAGATCAGCAGAAATTTTGCAGAATCAGGTATCTGGTAATGCCAGGGTGGTGCAGGGAGCTCACTGAGCTTTGGAGATGGCTTGCTGTGGCGTGCACCACATGGGGCGATTACATGAGGTCACTGCCCTCTTGGTGTGACCAGCTTGCCTGTGGGAAAGCACGCTGCTTGCAGGAGCATGGAGTTTCTGAGGTCTGACGTGTTTTGACTCATCTGAAGCAGGTTGTTGCCCAGTCATGACCTCACCCTGAAGCTGGATGTCAGTTCCATGCCATCAAACTCTGTGTTAATGTTGAAAAGCCACCCTTTTGGGATGCTTTTGTTAGGGGTCTTCCTCAAGATGAGACTGTTTCTGTGGGCTACAGCTGTGATGGCTGTGCCTGGCCTTCTCTGCAGGAGCCTGTACCCGCTGAAGGGAGAGAAAGACAGTATGCTCGGGTCCTCTGCATGCTCCCTCTGACCTGCCCTGCAGGCTTTCGGGGTGCAGCTGGGATCTAGACAGCTCTGTGTTTTGTCTGAAGCTGACATCTGTTGTTACAAAAAGATTTGGAAATAATGTGCATAGGAATTGCCTCTATTTTATGGAGGTCTATGTGGGTTTTTTTTCTTTTTGAGTCAGGGTCTCACACTCTTGCCCAGGCTGGAGTGCAGTGGCATGATCATGGCTCACTGCAGCCTCCACCTCCAGGGCTCAAGTGATCCTCCTGTCTCAACCTCCTGAATATCTGGGACCACAGGTGGGTGTCACCATGCCTGGCTAATTTTTTTGACTTTTTGTTGAGATAAGGTCTCGCAAGGCTGTCTAGGCTGGCCTTGAACTCCTGGTCTCAATCAATCCTTCCACCTTGGCCTCCCAAAGTGCTGGGGTTACAGGCTTAATCCGCTGCACCCAGCCCATGTGACTCTTTTAAGGCTACCATTCTTGCCTCCTACTTATCTCTGATGCTTATCTGCGATTATTCAAAGCACAGCTTTTAGGTGAAAGCACACTGACCAGATTGCAGCGCTACAGAGCAGGGCCTGCCCTGTCCTGTTCACAGCTGCATCTTGGCACCTATGACAGTGCCTGGCCATGTATTAGGCACTTGCAAAATGGTTGTTGAATAAATAAATAGAAATGAATCCTATGAGATCACTGACTAAATTAGTTTCCTGTGGCTCCTGTAACCTATGACCACAACCCGGGCGGCTTAAAACAACAGACACTTATTCTCTTGTTCTGAAGGCCAAAAGTCCCAAACCAATACCGCTGGGCTGCAGTCAAGGTGCTGGCAGGTTGCATCCCTCTGGAAGCTCTTAGGGGAGAAACTGTTTCTTCCAGCCTCTGATGGCTGTGGCATTTCTTGGCTGTGGTCACAATCTCTGTCTGTGTGATCATGTTGCCTTTCTTCTGTGCTTGTCCAGCCTCCCTCGGCCTCCTTCTTCGTTGCATTTCGGGCCACCTAATCAATTCAAGATAATCTCCTCATCTCAAGATACTTATCTCCACTTGCAAAGTGTCCCCTCCTTTCTATATAAGGTGGTATTCACAGGGAGTAGGGATTAGGAAGTGGATATCTTGGGGGGAGGGGAATTGGTCGTGTTTACGAAGAAAGCTGGATCACTCACTCCCTCTGGGGAGTCTGGTGGGAGAGAATGGTGTTCCTAAACACTTCAAATTTAGGGAAAGGGGTTGACAGAAGACTCTGGTTCGTGGAGAAAGCCATCATGCCCACATGAAAGAGCCTATATTACTATGGAAAGTCTAAGAACCAGCAATGACCACCTGCTTTCATCCTCACAGTCCCAACCCTCAGCAAACCTCCATGGGCCCAGGTTCTGGAACCTGTCCCTCATGCTGCGGCAGCATGTGAAGGAGAAGCAGGGAGAGATAACACTTTCTGGGATCTGTCCTCACCAGGGCCCTGGTCCTAGGGCTCCCCGGGTGGCCTTCTGGAGAACCCATCTCCTTCTGAACTGAGCTGATTCGTCACTCTTCACAGTGGCACCCACCTGATTGCTGCTCAGACCCACTGGTGGGGAGGTGAGGGGTGGGTGGAAGAAGCAGAAAAAGTTGCTGGAAGATAAAGGGGTAGAAAATCATTTGGTTGGGGGCAATGACTCATGCACTTTGGGAGGCGTAAATGGAAGAATCACTTGAGGCCAGGAGTTCCGGAGGCTGAGGCAGGAGAGCTTGAGCCTAGGAGTTTGAGGTTACAGTGAGCCATGATTGTACCACCACTCCAGCCTAGGTGACAGAGTGAGACATTTTCTCTTACAAATAATAATCATCATTTGGAAAGGAGAGATGCCAGATAACGAAAGTTCAGGTAAAGAGGAATCAGTCCCAGCCCGCAGGCTAAAACCTGCACAAAATGTGGGAAACTTGCTTTGTGAACTTCCTGAGACCTGCAGATGCCGCACCTCCCCTCTGTCTCCAAACAGATTGTGAAAATGGCAGATTGTCAGGAGATGGAAAGGGGCTGGGTGTCTGAGTGTGACAGGTTTGTCTATGCCATGTCCACTCACATTACCCTCCTACTGGGACACCCCTGTTCTCAATGGTTCTGAGTAAATTTTCAACCTATTGGTCTAGGTGCATGAGTGGAGTGGTTCCCCTTTATCTGTGAGGGATACCTTCCAAGACCCCCAGTGGATACCTGAAACCGCAGAGAGTACAGTCCTACGTTTTTCCCACCTGACAACCACGCTGGCTACTAAGTGACTAAGGAGCAGGTAGCATCTACAGTTTAAAGATGCTGGACATCCCGGGCAGGATGGAGCAAGACTGCATGAGATTTTATCACATGACTTTGGGACACCGAGTGATGTGAAACTTAGGAACCATTTACTCTGAAAAAGTTCATTTACTTATTTTTATTATTGTTTACTTTTATTTATTTAGTCCATTTTTATTTTATTTTATTTCATTTTAGCATTATTATTTGAGTAAGAGTCTCACTCTGTCACCCAGGCTGGCATGATCATGGATACCGTAGCCTCGACCTGCTGGGCTCAGGCGATCCTTCCATCTCCACCTTCCAAGTAGCTGGGACTACAGGCGCATACTACCATGCCTAACTAATTTTTTGATTTACTGTCAAGACGAAGTCTTGTCAAGTTGCTGAAGCTGGTCTCAAACCCCTGGGTTTAGGTAATCCTCTCACCTCCCCCTTCTATAATCCCTGGCAGGTAGTATGTACTCGCTAAATGTTTGTTGAATGAATAAATAGAAATGAATCCTCTGAGGTCACTGCTAAATTAGTTTCCTGTGGCTCCTGTAACCTATGTGCTGGGATTACAGGCATGAACCACTCTGCCTAGCTTATTTTATTTTTTTAAGAAACAGAGCCTCGCTTTGTCACCCAGGATGGAGTGCAGTGGTGTGATCATAATTTACTACAGTCTCAATCTCCTGGACTCATATAGTCCTCCTGTCTCAGACTGTAAGTAGCTGGGACCACAGGTACATTCCACCATGCCCAGACAATGTTTAAAGTTTTTGTAGAAGCCGGGCTTGATGGCTCAGCCTGTAATCCCGCGCCTTTGGGAGGCTGAGGTGAATGGATTGCCTGAGCCCGCGGGTTCGAGACCCGCCTGGGCAGTGAGACCTCATCCCTACAATAAATCAAAAATCAGCCGGGCATGGTAGCGCGCGCCTGTAGTTCCAGCTACTCAGAAGGCTGAGGTGGAAGGATCGCCAGAGCCCAGCAGGCGAGGCTGTGGTGGCCGGGAGCGGCCACTGCACTCCAGTCTGGGCGACCGAGTAAGACTCCAACTCAAAAAAAAAAAAGTTTTTGTAGAGATGGGGGTCTTACATTACGTTGCCCATGCTGGTCTCAAACACCTGGCCTCAAGGAATCCCTCCACCTCAGCCTCCCAATGTGCTGGAATTACAGGTGCAAGCCACTTATTCCACCCAACCACTGATTTCTATTTAATATTTTCAGACTGCACTTGACCACAGGTGACGGAGACCCTGGAAAGTAGATAAAGGGGACTATAGTAATTGAGTTCTTTTGTTCTTAATTTTTCAGATTTTCTCATAAATTGCCCCAATCTCATCACTGCTTTGGCTGGGTACCCCTGACCTCCCAGAAGAAGAAAGAGTGCCCAGGTGCAGGCAGGCATATAGCAGTGTATAATTCCAGGGCCTTCTAGCTGGGAAGCTGGAATGTGGGTAGGATGGGCCCATAGTCCACATTTTCCTTCCTGCAGCCCTCAGCACTGCCTTACTCTTCACCTCTGCCTTGGATGAACTCTGTGTAAAGTCTATAGCCATTTCACACACTTCCTTTTATTGGATCCATCACTTGTGGACACTAAAAGCCATTGTAGGATGCTGGGAAGAGTCCTGCATGGCAGTTCAGGTGACCGCAGGTGAACTCCCACCCTAGATCGCTGAGTTTTAACGGACAAGAAAGAAAGCCTAGCATGGTGGCTCAGTAATCCCAGTGCTTTGGGAGACTGAGGCAGGAGGATTGCTTGAGCCTAGGAGATTGAGACCAGCTTAGGCAACATAGCAAGAATTTACCTCTGCAAAAAACAAAAAAAAAATTGTGTGGTGGTGTGTACTTGCAATCCCAGCTACTGAGGGGAGGCTGAGGCGGGAGGATTGCTTGAGCCTAGGAGTTGGAGTCTGCAATGAGCCATGATCATACCACTGCATTCCAGCCTGGTTGACAGAGTAAGACAGTGAAAAAAGAAAGTGACTCCATTTGCTGGTCTTAAGTGGGGCTGGATGAAATGGGTTGATCAACAAGCATCTTTCCAGTGGTGCCACTCTGGGCCTCTGTGGTGCTGGAACTGGTTCACTCAAGGCCCCAGCCTGGATCTTGAAGCCCAGGTTTTATTCTGTCTTTATGCGTGGCCTCCTTTAAAGTGCTGGGACGATTTAGTTTGGTGGCACATAGCTCTGTGTCCAAATTTGTGAAAGAACAGCCAGGACCTCAAATTTTCTGAGAGGGAGGACAAGTTCTCAGGTGGGACGCTCAAGTGGAAAGGGGCCGAGCAGTGGGGCTGAGGAAGGGGTGCAGATAGGGTGTGATTGGAAGTCCCCTTTATTCTCCCCTCTGCAGTTTTCCCACGGGGTGGATCTACTCATCCTTTTGCTGGAGGAAAGGAGGGGGAAAGGAGGGGAGAGGGAGA
>NW_007033802.1:31595-48672 GCF_000164805.1 Carlito syrichta
GGAGGGGGAAGGGAGGGGGGAGGGTGGGGAGTAGGAAGAACCTGATGGGATATACCAGGAGGCAGCTGTCTGTCTTAGTTTGGGCTACAATAGCACAACACCACAAACTGAGTGGCTTAAACATTAGATATTTAACTCTCACAGTTCTGAAGACTGGAATTCCGAGAGCATGGCGCCAATATGGCTGGGTTCTGGTGAGGACCTCTTCTTGGCTTGCAGACAGCTGACTTCTCACTGTGTGCTTGCACGGTGGAGAGAGATCATCTCTCTGTGTCTCTTCATATGAGGGCACTCATTCCATTCATAAGGGCTCCCCTCTGCAGTTTTCCCATGGGCTCCACGGGGGACCTCATGACCTAATCACTTCCCTAAGACCTCACCTTCTGATACTATCACATTGGAGTTTAGGAATTTAACATATGAATTTGGGGGGACACTGACCTTGGGGGTGCTGTCCTTGAGCAGCTTCACTCCTGCTGCCCATGGAGTCAGATGCAAGTCTGAGTGTGGACCCGGGGCAGGGGAGTACACAGAGGGGAGTCCGTCCTCCCAACCCTGGACAGAGTGCAGTAGACATGTGACACCTTTGTCACATCTTTTGTTTCTTCCTTCATCAGAAATGCCCTGAGTTGTCCTGGGTGCTGTCATGCAGCTAGTAAGAGGCAGAGATGAGTTAGCCAAGGAGTCTACCCTTGAGGGTTCTTCTTGGTAGGGGAGGCCAGCAGGTGAACCCAGTCAGGGGAGCCTGATGGGGTAAGTATTCAAGGTTTATCTTGATGTCTTAGTATTTTCCTGGTGTGCCATGGTCCCTCCCACCTCGAGGCCTTGCCACCTGCTGTTCTCTCTGCCTGGACCCCCTTCTCCTTCATCTGACAAGCTCCTAGTTATCCTTCAGGTGCTCCTGAAAGTCTTGCCTGAGGGCTGTCCCCTCATTATGTCAATTGCTCTTGTTTCACACTTAGACGCTCTGTTTTATTTTCCTCTCCCTCCTGCAGGGCCTGAGCCCATAGTAAGTGCTCAGTAAATTATCCAATGAAGAAAGCCCTTGCACAGAGGAGGCACTGCTTAACTTTACCAGAAGGGTATCTGAGAAAGCTTTCTGGAGGAGGTGATGACTGAGCTGGGTTTTATAGCACAGATGGAGGTTTGCAGGACATTCCAGGCAGTGGAAATAGCTTGTGCAAAGGCTCAGAAACATATCGTATGGAAGTTCACCATTGCTGCAATGCAGAGTGAGGAGGGTATGGGGTGAGGTGAAGGTGCAGGACCTGCTCATGGAAGACCTGGTGAGTGTTTCAGAAGCTGGGGGATGTGGGTCAGGAGAGGCATACGGTGAACTGTGGCTTGGAAAGCCTGCTCTGGTGGCTGCGTAGGGTGGATTGGGGGTCCCAGGCTGGAGTCAAGAGGCCAGTTGGAGGGTGCTGTAATGCCCCAGGAGAGACACGATGAGGCCTGAACCCCTGAAGAGTATCAGGGTGAGAGGATGGAGAAATCTGAGATTTCAGGTTGGAGTCTCAGGGCTTGATGACAAATTTGATGTGGGGGAAGGAGTCAAGAGTGGAAGGTGATTCCACTGCCCAAACCACAGACATGAGGAAGAGGGAGGATATCTTTGAGGAAGTCAAGAAGGAAGGGGCGAGATCAGTCCTGCTTTATTTACTTAATTTTATTTAAAAAAAAATTTTTTTTTGAGACAGAGTCTCACTCTGTCATCCAGGCTAGAGTGCAGTGGCATGCTCATGGCCACCACAGTCTCAACCAGAAGGGCTCTGGTGATCCTTCTGCTTTAACTTTACAAGTAGCTGGGGCTAAAGGTGCACCACCACACCTAGATAATTTTTTGATTTATTGTAGAGACTAGATCTCGCCAAGTTGCCCAGGCTGATCTTGAATTCCTGGGCTCAGGCAATTCTCTTGCCTTGGCCTCCCAAAATGCTGGAATTACAGGTGTGAGCCACTGTCCCCGGCCTTGCAGATAATTTTTATATTTGGGACCAAAGCTCAAGAGAGAGGTAAGAGCAGGAGATATAGATTTGGACTTGTGGACATATACAGTTGTATGCCACAACGTTTTGGTTAATCACAGATCGCATATGATCCCATAAGTTCATGCTACTGTATTTTTACTGCACCATTTCTATGTTTTGCTATGTTTAGGTACACAAATACTTAGTATTGTGTTACACTATTCAGTATAGGAACATGCTGTACAGGTTTGTAGCCTAGGAGTGATAGGTCTACAATAAAGCCTGAGTGTGTAGTAGGCTAGATCATCCAGGTTTGTGTAAGTTCATTCTATGACATTCATAATACAACCCAATCACCTGATGACACTTTCCCTCAGAATGTATCCCCATTGCAGTCATTCAGCAATGTGTGACTGTACATGGAAATAAAGTCATAGGGGTAAATGAGATTGCCATGGAAAGGGTACGAAGTAAAACCAGAAGAGGCCTGGGCATAAAATCCTCAGGGAAATAAAGATTCATGATAACGTCAGAGGAAGAGGACACCAAGGAAGAATGGTCAGAACAGTGGGAGAACCAGGAAGAGGAGTTGTCATGGAGACTGCTGCAGGGGCTCGTGGTTGCCTAACCAACATCTGTCCCCCGTCCTCTTTCCCTACAAATGTCTATCCTTGACATAAGCACATGGGTGTTCCAACCCCAGAGAGTGAATCTTCATAATGGAAGCCAAAGTGGATCATCCTATTCTCCCTGTCAGGGAATGGCTTAGGAATAGACATGTGACCCCTTAGGACCAATAAGGCATGAGAGGAAAAACTCTTGTAAAGGGCTTCTGGGAAAGGTTTCCTTGTTCTTGAGGCAGATATGAAGACGAGATGATTCTATTTTATCTCTGGACTTCACTGAGACTGCATGTGATATCTGGGTTGGTGGCAGCTATCTTGTGACCACAAGGAAAATCAGCCTAGCCATCAAGTCAACACATCGAAGATGGTAGAGGGGAGATATGGGAAGATGACATTACCAATCTACTATAGCCACTATCCACAGAGTCTGCTCTCCCAATGGGTCTTTTCCTTTATTTAATTTATTTTTTGTAGAGATGGGGTCTTGCTTTGTTGCCCAAGTTGGTGGTAAACTCCTGGCCTCAAGTGATCTTCCCACCTTGGCCTTCCAATGTGTTGGAAGGCATGAGCCACTACACTTGGCCCAATGGGTCCCTTCTGATATAATGAACTGAATTTTTGTTGAAGCTAATTTGGGTCAAGTTTTCTGTTACTTTCTAATAGAAGTAGCCAAGGGAGGAAAATATCTCAACAAAATCACAATCCTCAGAAATTCAGTTATGAAAAAAATACATATAACGTTGTTGATTGGATTTGGAAATATGGTGGAAACAGGACAAATGAGTAGAAAGATAAGCTAGGAGGCTGATCAGAAAGACTTAAAGTTGAGTGGGAGGTGAGTAGTAAAGACAGCAAATGTAGACAAGTTTAAGATGCTTGGCTGGAGAAAGGATGATGGAAAAACATCTGATCAGAAGACCCGGATTTTCAGTCAGTTAAAGAGAGACTGTGCTGTGTAACAAATCCACCCCCCACATCTCTGAACTCAACATGCACAGCTTTGCTTTGTTTTGTTTGGGCTTGAGCAATGACTCACAGATCTGGGTTGTTTCCATATTGTGGTTCTCCCATCTCAGCATGAGACCTCCACAGTCATTGGGATGGGTGAGGGAAGAGATGAGGGGACTCACAGAGGCTTTTCTCTGCCTTATCCTGCTAGTGTCACTTGTCATTTCTGCTCACAGATTCTTGGCTAGAACTGGTCATGTAGGCCTGCCTAGCTGCAAGGGAGCTGGGAAATTTGGGATAACACGTAGACATGTGATGAGCATCAACTGTATCTGCCGGATTTTACTTTTTCCTCTGGGAACTAAAATACCAACCAACTTACACAATTGTTGTGAAAATTAAGCAAGATAGGGAGTAACTCTCTTTTTCCTTTGACTTCCATGATCCTGTTTTGTTCAGCCTTTTCCATGTCTACACAGCCTGCGTGTTAAAAACAAATGTCACCTACCAAATGAATATTCAATAATATGCAATCATTACAGTAATGGCCAGAATTGATGGAGTGCTTCCTTCTCAGTCAGGCACAGTTCTAGGTGCTGTCCCATACATTCATACAGTATAGTAGGCACTATTTTCTTCATTTTTCAGACAAGGATACTGTTTCCTGCCTGGCCCCTAAGCATACAGAAGGCACTCAATACATGTTTGAATAAACTCAGCAACTCATTCAATGTCACAGATCTAGCGAGGAGTAAAGTGACACTAATGGCCAGGACTCTCAGTCTAGTGCTCTTCCCTGTGTTATGCAGTCTCTTCTTTCTTCATCGTCTTACCTGCATGCTGCTTCTCTTAGCAGTCCCCTCTCTGAGGGAGAGGGTATGGATTTAGGGCTGGGGAGGGTTTAGAGATTCCTGCCTCCATAATTTCTGCGGAGCCAGGTATATTGGGTTAAATAATGGCTCCAAATATAGCTAGGTCTTAATCTTTGGAACCTGTGAATGCAACATTACATGGCAAAGAGGACTTGGCAGATGTGATTAAGGGTCTCAAGTGGGCAGCTTATCCTGGGTTATCCAGTGGGACTCTAAATGCCATCACACGTACCTTTACAAGAGAGAGGCAGAGGGCCAGATGCGGTGGCTTATATCTGTAATCCCAGCACTTTGGGAGGACAAGGCAGGAGGATTGCTTGAGCCCAGGAGTTTGAGACCAGCCTGGACAACATAGTGAGACCTTGCCTCTACACAAAATTTTTAAAAAAAATTAGCTGGGAGTGGTGGCATGCGTTGGTAGTCCCAGCTACTCAAGAGGCTGAGGTGGAAGGATTGCCTGAGCCCAGGAGGTTGAGGCTGTGGGGAGCCATGATTGTGCCACTGCACTCCAGTATGGCTGACAGAGTGAGACTTTGACTCAAAAAAAAAAAGAGGGAGGCAGAGAGAGTTTTGACACACAGAAGACAAGGTGACCACGGAAGCAGAGATTGAAGTAATGTGACCATAAGCCAAGGCGAGCCAGCAGCCTCCAGAAATTACAAGAGGCAAAGAACAGATTCTCCCCTAGAGCCTCCAGAGGGAGCGCCATCTGCTAACACCTTATTTCTGCCCATCATTTCCTATGACCTCACCCATCTGGGCAGTCAAGAAGGGACCCTGTGGGCCTGTGCCTGAGGCAGAAATGGTGGGTAGAGGCTGAGCTGCATGGTTAGAGTTGAACTAAAAGAGGATTTTTTTTAAAAGGTGTATTTTTAAAGATAGGAATCAGAAGTTAAAACCACCCACCCAAGAATCTTTATTATATACCTGCTATGTGTCACGCCTGCTGGGAATACAATTATAATAGGACTTGGAATGAACTTTGGGCCTCAAAGACCATAGACAGAACCTTCCCCAGAGGAGCTGGCAGCCCTGAGAGACACTCATTGAGGGTGGGGGTGGAGCTGTCCAGGGACTGAGCCGGGGACGGAGCTGGTGAGGTACAGGGATTCCCCAGCCCATCCTGCTGGCCCCGCTGAGGGGCAGGCCTGGGCAGGAAGGGCCTGGAATCTGGAAGCTCCCCACTCTAAAGCAGCTGGGAGGAGGGTGCTAACCCCAAACAGGCCTTGGCTCAAGTCTCTCTGGGGATCAACTCAAGGACAGTGGAGGAACCCAGCCTAGAGTCCTGCCTGACCCAGAAGGAAGTTCATGGGGTGAAGTATGGAGCAGCCAAGCCCCAGGGGGTCTCAGAGACCTGCAGCTGAGGCTCAGGGCAGAGGGGCGGACACGGCAGGTCAGAGAGCTGTCAGCCTAGGAACTCATAGCCATCTCCAGGAACACACTCTTTCAGTCTAGAGGGGGCCCTTGATTGGCAGTCATTTCTGTGTCTGCCAGATCCTGGAATGCAGTGGGTGTCCCCAAAGGACAGAGGAGTCCCTCAGCCTCTCCACCACTGGGTGGCATGCTGTGGGCCCTTGACCTTGGGCTGAGGGCTTCTGGACCTGGTTTTTATGTGACTCTCCTATCTGGGCATGGGAATAGTATGTGGCCTCTTCCCAGAGACCCTCTGTCCACACTGAACAAGAGAACTCCACCAGCCTGATACACTGAGTCAGCAGGCAAGGGACCATGACAGCATCTTTTCTTCAACTGTGTGGAAGAAACACAGCTGAAGAAGAGGGAGGGATCCTAACAGGAAAGGAATGAGGGGTTAGCAGGACTGGAGACTGGATATGCTAGTCAGCAGCCAGTAACCGGAACATTCCAGCACTTTTCTGAAAGGGAACTTCCTCAGGGAGAGAAGTGCTGTTCTGTTCTGTGTTTTTTTTTTTTTTTTTTTTTTGTTTTTTTTTTTTTTTGGCAGGGGGCTGTGGGGAGGACACTTTGAAAACTGGACATGGTAACACAGTCACAGCTTCTGTGGTGTTGTGTGGCTCTCTCCTTCCCCTCCTCTTTCCTTTCTGTTGATCTTACTTCCCATCTCTTTCTTCTCCCTTTTTTCCTCTTTTCTCTCTCTATCCTTTCTTTTCTCTGTATATGTTTCCTTGACTTTGGGTTTCTCTTTCTGTCCACCACTTATGTCTCTCTCTCTCTCTCTCTCTCTCTCCACCCCTCCCTCCCTGCCCCGTCTCTGTCTCTGTCTCTATCTCTGTCTCTCTCTCTCTCTCACACACACGCGCACACACACACACACACACTCTGTCTCTGTCTCTATCTCTGTCACACACACACACACACACACACACACACAGCCTGGCTTTATTCCTATCACCTCGGCTAAAGGCCCAGGACGTCACAGGAAGCACCTGTGCTCCGCCCCTGCCCAAGCACACTTTTTCTATGCTCTCTTTGACACTCCCTCACTCATCCTTCCTTTATGAACACTTGCTTAACAACATCAGCTGTGCCTTTCAGATCCCCTCACATATTTTCATCTGGTTTTTTTTTTGAGTCAGAGTCTCACTCTGTCGCCCAGACTGGAGTGCAGTGGTCGCTCCCGGCCACTGCAGCCTCGACCTGCTGGGCTCTGGCAATCCTTCCGCCTCAGCCTTCCAAGTAGCTGGAACTACAGGCACGCGCTACCATGCCCGGCTGATTTTTTGAAAAATTATTATTATTTATTGTAGAGATGAGGTCTCGCCAACTTGCCCAGGTGGGTATCGAACCCATGGGCTCAGGCAATCCACTCACCTCAGCCTCCCAAGGCACAGGATTACAGGCTGAGCCACTGAGCCCAGTTCTTCATCTGTTTTTATCAGCAAACATCCACACCTCTTCCTGGTGCTCCATGCCCCGTCCCCCTTGACCTGGACCCAGCTTGGCAGAGAAGTCTCAGCCCCTTGGTGCCCAGGTGGGAGTCAGGTGCCTGCTGGGGGAGGGATGGCAGGTAGGTGGTCCCACAGATGGTAGGTAGGGTGAGGTAGGACCCCTCACCCTTTGGCTCGTGAGAAACCACTCACCTGGGAGGAGGGAATGACAGTTCTCTCAGCATTTAGCCTCTTGGGGCTGCTCCCTCCTGACACCCAGGACCCAGGTTGAGGGTGCCAGGTGAAGGCTGCTGAGTTACCCATTAATTAGCACCCCCTCTTGAGCCGGGATGCCTGAGGGAGAGTCTGGGGCCTGTCACTCGACTAGAAATCTCTGACAAATCATGCAAGCCCTTTGAGCCTCAGGTTATTTTTTTCTTAACCTGGAAAATGGGAATTTTGTTTGCACTACCTATTGTACAAAGGGTTCTGTGGAGGGAGCCATCTACAAGGGTGAGAACCTTGAGGATGATGACGATATGGATGACAGACACTGCTGTGTACTATGTGCTCGGCACTGTTCATTCTAGATGTTTTAATGTATAAACTCAGAAAATCCTACAGCAACCTCGTGAGTGGGTGCTATGATCATTTCTGCTTCCCAGGTGAGGAAAGGAAGGGTCAGAGACGTGATGTTGCACCTCTAAGACTGCACAGCTGGTACGCGCAGAGCTGGGTTTTAAACCTGGCAATCTGGCCCCAGACCCCATGCCCTTATGACTGTTTTCTTGGTGGCCTGTGAAATACTGTCTCCTCCTCAAGTTTTCTGTCATGGCCTGGGAGAACAATGCTGGTGCTCTTCTGGATACCTCTGAGAAACTATATTTATAGTATGGCTCTATGGACAGGTGACCTCAGGTGGTTATCCAGTCTGCAGAAGCGATTGTATGGGTGCTGAGAGAATGTGGTCACCTCCCACCAGGTCTTCTGAGGGACCTGGGGTCACTGGGAGAAAGGAAGGCTCTGATCCAGGGCTTCAGCGACCATCTGTGTTTTCTCTGAGATCCCTTCAGGCATTGTTACCATGATATATTTATTTTTGGAGAATTCCTACCCCCAGTGCAGCACACCAGGCCTTTCATTTGTCAGCTGCATTCTTTCTGGTCTCTGTTTAAATGTGTTATGTGTTGACTTGGGCACTGCTAGCTTTGCTTCTCTTCTAGAAAGAGTGTTCAAGTAGGAAGTACTGTTGCTTCCCTCATCTGTTTAACAAATGTGACTCCATGTCCTGGACACTCTGCGAATTCTTCTGGGGGATATCAAACATGAAACTAGTGTGGCTTTTACCCTCAAGAACCTTATAGTCCACTAGGAACACTCTAACATGCTCAGAGGTCACTAGAATGCTACATGGAGTGCTGTACTTGTTCCAGTCCTCAGAGCGCTTTGGAAAGCTTCATAGGGGAGATGATATATAATTAAGATGCAGAGATCTCCAAATACAGTGATTTATTCAAGGTCAATCTTAAGATGTATTTTTTTTGGAGTTGAGGTCTCACTCTGTTGCCCAGGCTGGAATGCAGTGGCATGACCACGGCTCACCACAGCCTTGACCTGGGCACAGGTGATCCTTCCACCTCTGCCTCGTGAGTAGCTGGGACTACAGGTGTGTGTCACCACACCTGGCTAATTTTTTAATATTTTTTTTGTGTGTGGAGACAAAGTCTCCCTATGTTGCCCAGGCTGGTCTCAAACTCCTGGGGTCAAGCAATCTTCACGCCTTGGTCTCCCAAAATGCACATGAGCCAATGTGCCTAGCTTAAAATAAAATTTTATTTCTCTCTCCTGTGACAGTGCAGATGTAGGTAGCAGTCTAGGCTGGTGCGACAGCTCAGTGCTACAAGGCTTTCAGGGACTCAGTTCTGCTCTATCTTGTTGCTTTGCTCCACTGTTTTGTGGGGTGTTGCCCTCATCTGTAAGGCCAATGCTCGATCATTGCCATATCGATGTTCCTGCTTCTGGGAAGGATGAAGAGAGGACAGAGGAACACACACAGATTCTTCAAGACCCAGACCCAGACCCAGACCCAGACCCAGAAGTGACTCACATAGCCTGTTGGCCAGCACTTGGCCATTTGACCACAGCTAGTTACAAAGCAAGTTGGGCAATGTAGTCTATAGCCATGTGCCAAGGGCCTAGTCAAAAGTCTAATGTGGAAGAAATGTGTAATGGGGATTATTAGCTCCATGACTCTAGCACAGTGAGTTGGACCTTGGCATATGAATAGAGCATTGCTAGGTAGGAGTGGGAGGGGCATTTAGGTGCAGTCCAGAAAAGGTCAGAGGTAAGGAAAGCTGCAAGATGTGTTTTGAGAAAGGGAAAATCCAGCACAACTAGAGTGTAGGGTTTCTTGTAGAGGGCGATGAGACCTATCTGTGGATGGAGAAGGGGCTGGTCTTATTTCTTATACAGGAAGTTTAACTCTCAAACAGAATGTGACCCTGTGCACTTGCTATTCAAAGCACTCAAGTCTTCTCTAATCAACCACACAGGATGTGTGCACTCTCAGTCTACTCAGGGCATTTAACTTTGAACAGCTAGCAATCTAGATCCTACCAAAATCTTGACTTTTGAAGGATGTGCTATTTTGACTACTCTTTTCAAAAGCAATTCTTATATTACTGCTGATTGCCAGAAAGTTCTGTAAAGGACTACATTAGCCCAGTGTCCTAGCAAAAGTGTTTACTGTACTGGGTTTCATGTGAAGCTCTTGGAAGATATGGGGTCACATAAAGGACACTTTGTATGTTCCAATAATACATTATGAAGGATGTTGCCCACAATTTTGTCCATTGTTACAATGTGGTATTTTTCTTTGTATAAAAATCAACCAGGACCAGGCATGGTGGGTCACACATGTAATCCCAGTACTTTGAGAGGCAGAGGTGAGAGGATTGCCTGAGCCCAGGGGTTTGAGAAGAGCTTGGACACTTGACGAGTCTTTGTCTCTACAATAAATAAAAAAATTAGCTGGGGGTGGTGGCTTGTACCTATAGTTCCAGCTACTTGGAAGACTGAAGCAGAAAGATCACCTAGGCCCAGCGGGTCGAGGCTGTGGTAGCTGTGATTCTGCCACTGCAGTCCAGCCTGGATGACAGGTGAGATTCTGACTCAAAAAAAAGAATCAACCAGGTGTATCTCACAATATCTTGGTGCTCTGACCTTGGCATTCAACACTTCAACAAATGTTTATTAAGACATTACTATTGTCAGGTAATGGACCAGGTGCTGAGAATATAGAGAGAGCCAAGTGCGGTGGCTCACACCTGTAATCCCAGTACTCTGGAAGCAGAGGAGAGAGAATTGCCTGAGCCCAGGGGTTTGAGACCAGCCTGGGCAACTTGGCATGAACTTGTCTCTAAAATAAGTCAAGAAAAATTATCTGGGTGTGGTGGTTCAGGCCTGTAGTTCCAGCTACTTAGGAGGCTGAAGTGGAAAGATCACCTGAGCCCAGCAGGTCGAGGCTGCAGTGGCTCTGAGCGTGCTACTGCACTCCAGTCTGGGTGACAGAGTGAGACTCCAACTCAAAAGAAAAAAAAAAAAAAAAAAGAGAGAGAGAAAGAGAATATAGACAGAAGACTAAACTTCCAAGAGCTTACCATCTCAGGCAAGGGGTAGAGGTGTGTGGTATAGGATGGAAGATAAGTAATAGGAACTTCTGATGTCATTTGGTTAAAGATAGTGTGAGGCACAGGATGAGAGGCTATGGGAGCCTGGAGAGTGGAGGTGACAAAGGCCTTCTGAGGGAGCTGAGGCTGGAGATTGAGGAAGGGTTAATAATGTGAAGAATGAATAAAAGAATGTCCCAGGCAAAGAGAACAGCTTAGCAAAGTAGAAATGAGAGAGGGTGGGGCTTGGTGTGGTTGTGGTTTAGGGGGAGGGTGGAGATCCGGCTGGAGGGATCTCACAATGGGCCTTGGAGCTCCGCGAAGGAATCTGGGCTTTGGCCCACAGACTCCATGAGGTCCTGTCAGGTGATCAGATACATATCTGAGAAATGCCAGTATTGTCAACAAAGATTAGGCAGGGGAGGGACTAAGAAGAGAAGCTGTTGCAATCGTTCAAGTGAGAAGTGTGGTGGCTTTAAACAGGTGAGGCCAAAGCAGGTAGAAAGAGGTAGAAAGAGATTGAAAGAATGTTAAGGAAGAAGAATAGGACTTAGTGACAGATCAGGTGGGGGTAAAGGAGAGGGAGAATTTGGTGAGACTGTGAGGTGTTTGGATTGGTGGTGTTACTCCTGCAGACCGAGTTTACAGGAGGAGGAGCAGATGAGAGATGGGGGATGATCATACACTTGACATGTGGGCCAGACCATCAGACACATAGGAGGAAAATGAAGATTTCAGAGTTTCCAATGTGTAGGTGTGGGCTACAAACAGGAAGGAATGTGTTCAAACCCAGTGAGCATTGAATGATGCATTTGCTGTGTTGTAAGATGCTTTTATTCCATTAAAAAAAAGTTTACCAGGCTGGGCATGTGGCTCATGCCTGTAATCTCAGCACTTTGGGAGGCTAAGGCTGGAGGATTGCTTGAGTACAGGAGTTTGAGACCAGCCTAGGCAACATAGCGAGACCTCGTCTCGATAAAAAAAAAAAAAGTAAAAAAATTGGCTGGGAGTGGTGGCACACACCTATAATTTCAACTACTGGAGGCTGAGGTGGATCACCTGGGCCCAAGAGGTCGAGGTTGTGGTGAGCCGTGATTGTACCCCTGCACTCTAGCCTGTGTGACAGAGTGAGACCCTGACTCAAAAAAAAAGATTTATGGAGTGCCTACTGTAGTACTTGAACCTTCACACTCACTCAACCCTTTTTGTAAGCCATAAGGAAAGAATTTGTTTATTTATTGGTACCTGGCCTGCCGGGAGACAGGATTTAAGTCTGTAGGTATTATTAAGTGCCTGATTTTGCACTGAGGCTCAGAGAAGTGAGACGAGCAGTTTAAAGCCAAACTAACAAGTGGGTGAAGGAGGATTTGAGGACAGGTCCTTTGCAGCCTGGTCTACACCACAGCTGCCTTTGTGATGGGATGAACTTTGAGCAGTAGGTGTTTAGATTCTCGTGGCACATTCTACTCATAGGGGCTTGCATGAGTCAGTGGGGCAAGACAACTTGACCATGACCTTGGCCTCAGCTCATGCACTGGGTTCTGCTTCTGGTACAGCCTGGGGCAGACTCAACACAGCAAACTGGTTCGGCATTCATTTTATCATCCTTGTTAGAGCAAGAGGTCTCTGTGGGCCTTCCACCTCCCTGCTGTCCTAGCTGCTGGGGCGAGGCCTGCACTGAGCCCAAACTGACACCAGGGCAGGCCTGTACTGGTAGGAAGAGAGGTTCATAACATTAGATGTTGAAAGTTCTGCATGGGGAAAAGGGATGACACGGGAGGATGTTCTTAACCACATTTATTTAGTGCAAGGCTGGTGTGAAGGGTTGAACAACAAAATATGTCC
The DNA here is from genome assembly GCF_000164805.1 of Carlito syrichta. Taxonomy (NCBI): domain Eukaryota; kingdom Metazoa; phylum Chordata; class Mammalia; order Primates; family Tarsiidae; genus Carlito; species Carlito syrichta. The sequence continues at coordinate 44,368 of NW_007033802.1, forward strand.
GAGTTCTACCCATAGAACCTGTGCATGTGACCTTATCTGGAAAAGGAAAAGGGGTCTTTGCAGAGGTAATTAAGAATTGTGAGCCAGATGTGGTGTCTCATGCCTGCAATCCCAGCACTTTAGGAGGTGGAGGCGAGAGGATTGCCTGAACCCACAGGTTCGAGACCAGTCTGGGCAAATTTGTGAGATCCTGTCTCCACAATAAATAAAAAAATTAGCTGGGTGTGGTGGCGCATACCTGTAGTTCCAAGCTACTTGGAAGGCTGAAGGGGAAGGATGACCTTGAACCCAACAGGCTGAGGCTGCAGTGGCCATGAGTGTGCCACTGCACTCCAGTCCGGGTGACAGAGTGAGACTTCAATTAAAAATAAATTTGAGATGAAATTACTCTGGATCTAAAGTGGGCCCTAAATCTGGTATCCCTCTGACACACAAGAATGATGGCCATGTGAAGGCAGCAGCAGAGATTGGGGTGAGGAACTCACAAATCCAGGAGTGCCTGAGACTACCAGGAGCTGGAAGAGGCAAGGAAGCATTCAAAGGCTTTGGAGGGAGTATGACCCTGCTGACCTCTTGACTTTGGCCCAGTGATACTAATTTTGGATATCTGTCCTCTAGAACTGTGACAGAGTGAATGTCTGTGGTTGTAAGCCACCAAGTTTGTGGTAATTTGCTGCCACAGCTGTGGGGAGGGAACACAGTTGGTAAACATGTGGCAGGTAAGTGCCTCCTACGCCCATGGAAGACATCACTTTTCTGAGTTCTTCCCAGAAGACCCGTCACCAGCCCAATCCTGCCCACAGAGCCCTCCTTGCACCATGTGACTGGAGTTGGCATGCTCCATGAAACCTGTGACTTAGTGCCCGTCATGTCCCTAACACTGAACTAGGCATAGGCGGGTCAGAAAAGAGTTGGGCAGGGCTGCTGTTCTCAAGAGCTTGGCGTGTTGCCGGTGTGCGAGTGTGGGGGTGTGGGCATGTCACTTCTGTACGCGAACAACTATTGACAGTCTGAACATCTGCTCAGGCCTACCCAACCTCGGCTCAGCAGCTGGGCCTCCTCAGCTCCTGGTTGTCCAGCTGCAGCCCAGCCGACAGCAGCCTGGAAGTTGTGGTCTCACCCCCAAGGTGAATCAGTCACTCACAGAGATTTAGGCAGTGAAAACCACCACTTGAGCCAACAATATCAAGAGAATGCACCAGTGCCTGAATTTAAAGGGCTCTTAAATTCCTGAGGGCCCTCTTTAATTCTTTGTGGAGCCATGGAGTAGGACAGCACAGAAGAGGTGTGGCATGGGAGCTGGGTCTCAGAGGAGGAGTAGAAATTATCCAGATGTGGGGAAAGGAACAAGAGATCACACAGGGGCTGGTCTCGGTGGCTCAGCCTGCAATCCCAGAACTTTGGGAGGCTGAGGCGAGTGGATTGCCTGAGTCCATGGGTTTAAGACCAGCCTGGGCAACTTGGTGAGACCTTGTCTATACAATAAAGTAAAAAATAGCTGGGCATGGTAGCCTGTGTCTGTAGTTCCAGCTCCTCAGAAGGCTGAGGCGGAAGGATCGCCGGAGCCCAACAGGTTGACGCTGGGGGCGCCGTGAGTGTGCGTGCCACCGCACTCCAGCCTGGGTGAAGGAGTAGACTCCAACTCAAAAAAAAAAAAAGAGCTCATACAGGATTTAGACTTCCTCACTCTGTGGAGCTGGCTGTTTATACTGCCGGCAAGGGTGGAAGGGTGGATTCCTCATCCAGAGTATGCCCCTCCCTCCCTTCCTTCTTCTTCCTTCTCTCTCTCCTCTCATCTTTCCTTTTTTCAGCATAGTCCTCCAATTACTTGCATCCAAATCGCTGGCTATATTTATACAAATGCAGATTCCTGGGCTGCATCCCGGATATGCTGTGTTAGCACCTCTGTGGATAGGACCTGGATATCTGCAACTTTAACAAACTTCCCCAGATGATGCAACACCTGCAGCCAGGCTTCAGGAAGTATCTCACCATGTGGTAGGTGACCTGAGAGTTGTGTTGGAGGTTACAAAGCATTACATTTTAGTCAGTATATGGGTGTGTTTATATATGTGTGCATATACACACCTCACTTCTGAAAACTGCCTAAGATGGTGGTAGGAAAACAGAACTGTCTAACATCGTAGAAGCTGGGGGATAAGACAGTGCTCAAAGGAAAATTGTATCTCTAACACCAAGCAGAAACAAAGGGATGAGGAGGTGCTCCCATGGATAGATGGAGAGAACTTGGGATTTGATTCAGACTGAAACTCAACAGACCCCGGTTGTGGCTATCACTTTCTAAGATGTTACAGCTTTGCAGACTGCTTCCATGTGTGCATTTGGGAGGGCTCGCCCTTCCTCAAGTGCTTCAAGGCTAGAAAAGTGCTGGAATCTGTCCTGCTGCTGGGATGAGGGGAAGCCTGCTAAATCAACCCGAGAGAGAGAGGAGCCAGGGAGAGGCTGAGGCTCTTTCCCCTGCCCTCCCATCTCTTTCTTCTCTTCTTATTTTTACATGATTCTTTGTCAGTTCGCACTAAGGATGATTCTAGAACCTTCCATCTCTCCTCCCTGGGGCTGGCTGCCAAGTCCGCGGCTTTGTTTGTTGAGCTCCTTGCTGCTGGTGCCTTGGTTTTCTGACATGACCTCTGTAACAGGGACTTGAAAATAACACCCTGAGGAGTGTCATGCTCAAATGTCACATTTCACATTCCAAGGAACCATCTATAGCAGGCAATTGAAGTTTGGAGTGGATCAGTTCTAGATTAACAGCATTCTTTTAGGATGGGGACAGGAATACCAAATATAGTAGGAATGTAACAAGCCCTTGGAAGGTGATTTATGAAAAGAACAGCAACAAAACATGTAACTCTGAATATAACAAATATCGTTGAATTTTGTTCTTTATTTTTTTGAGTTGGAGTCTCACTCTGTTGCCCAGCCTGGAATGCAGTGACACGTTCATGGCCACTGCAGCCTGCACCTGCTGGGCTCAGGCGATTCTTCCATCTCAGCCATCCATGTAGCTGGAACTATAGGTGCACACCACCACACCCAGCTAATTTTTTTATTTATTGTAGAGACAAGGTCTCCTCAATTTGCCTAGGCTGGTCTTGAGCCCTTGGACTCAGGCAATTCTTTTGCCTCGGCCTCCCAAAGTGCTGTTATTGTAGGCATGGGCCACCGCACCTGGCCTATTTCTATTTTTTAAGAGACAGGGTTTTGCTCTGTAACCCAGGCTAGAGTACAGTAGAGTGATGATAGTTCACTTTAGGTTCAAACTCCTGTGCTCAAGTGATCCTCCTGCCTCAGCCTCCCAAATTTATGTTTTTAAATTTTTTGAAGAGTTGGGGTCTCCCTGTGTTGCCCAGACTGGTCTTGAACTTGAATTGTACATTTTAAATGAGTAGATTGTATGGTATGTGAATGATATCCCAATAAAACAGTTATAATAAATATTAAATGCTAAAAAGTAGATGATTTCCTTGAAAGATAGTTTCTTGTTTTAAGATACAGTTATTAGCTTATATGGGGCCTAGTTTCCCCAACTACTCTGTCCTGTTTAGAAATACCAGTATGTGACCATCCAGCACCACAGAATGGGACGGATTCCCACCCCCACAAATCATTGGACCCTTTAAGAGTTAGTAAATCCCAAAAGACCCAAAGAGGCGACCCATCACTTTTCAGGTTTAAGTTTGCAAAAGGAACCCTCACTACCATGAATAATAGCAGCTAGTACTGAGGAGCTCTTCCGAGCCAGGCACTGACTAGGCACATTCAACCTTCACGAGGGTCCCATGATCTAGTCCTGGGAGTTTCGACATTTCACACAAGAGGCAGCTGAAGCATTGTTTTGAGTGCATTGCCCAACACCACGCAGCTGGTAAAAGACTGAGCCTGAGTTCAAACTCAGGTTCTAACCATGGTTATACATTGGAAACATCTGGAGAGCTTTAAAACCCATGAGTGCCTTGTTCCCACCCCTGGAGATTCTGATTTTATTGATTTGGGGTATGGCTTGAGCATAGGTTTTTGGTTTTGTTTATGGTGCCCCAAGGGATTCTAATAAGAACACCGGAGTCCATGCTGTCCATGAAAGAGTTATTTACTTCTTGCCTAATACCCAGCCTGTGAGTTGGGTAGCTGTCCCTGGCAGAATAGTGAAACGCCTTCCCTTGGGATTCCTTGGGAAGAGAGTCACACGTTTCAGGACAGTGGCTGTGACTGCAGGCTCCGCACCACTTATCAGGCCCTGTCTGATCCTTGGACTCTGCCCACCCTTTCCTCCCCACATCTGGAAGC
>NW_007033802.1:49231-75281 GCF_000164805.1 Carlito syrichta
TACAATAAAATCAAAAATTAGCCGGGCATGGTAGCGTGCGCCTGTAGTCCCAGCTACTCAGAAGGCTGAGGTGGAAGGATCACCGGAGCCCAGCAGGTTGAGGCTGCTGTGGCCGGAAGCGGCTCCAACTCAAAACAACAACAACAACAACAACAAAAAACCTTGTCTTCTCTTCATCTTTTGATCCTGTGGCTGCCTCTTTCTGTTACAGCCCTAACTTCCTTGCCCACCACCATTCCTGAGTAGGTAGGTCCCCTCCCTGGCTGGTTCCTCCCAGCAGGGGCTGCTTCCTGTGAAAGGTTCCTCTTAAAGACCCACACACTTGCCCAGGATCTACATTTCCAACACTTAAATAGGATCTGGCCTTCAAAAATAGAGATGTACAGGAGAATTCTCTGAAGTTAATATGGAAATCAGGCTAGAAAAACAAGATAAAAATGCTTGAGGAAAGAAAATGGGAAACCTGAGACTAAGATTACAACCCATGGAAAGGATATGGCCTTCTCAAGGTCAAGACCTCTGGCTCTGAGCTGCTCCTCTACCTGCTCCCCAGTGAGCTGACCTCTGCTGCAGGTAGCCTCTCCCCAGCACTTCTAACCCTGGCCGGCTCTCTGCCCTCCTCCTGCAGGAAGGAACCCAAGTCTGCAGTTCTACAACCTGACAATCATAGCAGGAATATGGTTAAACTCTATTGGGAGATTTGAGTCTGGTGAGACCCTGGGCCTTTATTTTTGACCTCTGTCCTAAATACGGACCCCTCTCGTACTCAGCAATGCAGTGCTGACTCAACAGCTCCCAAATCATCTTCCTACCTCTGTCTCACTCCCAAGTCTTTTGGTTTTGCCTTTTAGAAAACATGTTCCACTGACAAGACCCTCCCTGAGGCTGAAGCCCCTCTTTCTAATCATTTGAGCTGAGGACACAATAGCCCTTGTGAGTGGAGGCTGCTCATTCTCCTGCCCCTAGTTGCTTGAGGTCTGGGAGCCACTACTGGCATTCTTGAAGTTTCTTACTGTTGTTTATAGGCAAATGTGTGTTCACCATCATCTAGAAAACGCTCCTCCTTTGAGATCTGTGCAATCCTCTTAGACCATCTGCCATGTTTAGAATTAGTTCCTCTGCTGGCAGAAAACCCAAAATAACAATGTATCAAACACTGAAGACTTTCTTTACTTGGTTAAGGAAGTCTCAAAGGCAGACGGTCCAGAACAGGCAAGTGGGCCTTGTGGAGTCCTTGAGGACCCGAGCCTTTTCCCATTCATGGTTCTGCCATTCTTTTTTTTTTTTTTTTTTGAGTTGGAGTCTCACTCTGTCGCCCAGACTGGAGTGCAGTGGCCGCTTCCGGCCACCGCAGCCTCGACCTGCTGGGCTCCGGCGATCCTTCCGCCTCAGCCTTCCCAGTAGCCGGAATTACAGGCGCGCGCTACCACGCCCGGTTGATTTTTTGATTTATTGTAGAGATGAGGTCTCGCCTGCCCAGGCGGGTCTCGAACCCGCGGGCTCAGGCAATCCACTCACCTCAGCCTCCCAAAGGTGCGGGATTACAGGGGTTCTGCCATTCTTAAGGCAGGAGCCTTGTCCTCACGGCCTGAGATGCAGCCGCACTTCAGCTACCACGTCAGAGCTCCAGGTCGGCCCGGACCGAAGGAAACAAGAAGACCTCCAGAGCACATGAACACTCCCAACAACCAGCTAGACTGGGTGGCGTACTTTTTAAGTATGAGTGGTGGTCTGGCACGGTGGCTCATGCCTGTCATTCCAGCACTTTGGGAGCCTGAGGGAGAAGGATCTCTTGAGTCCAGGAGTTCGAGACCAGCCTGGACAACATAGCAAGACTTCATCTCTGCAAAAAACTCAAAGTTAGCCAGGTGTAGTAGCACATGCCTATAGTCCCAGCTACTCGGGAGGCTGAGGCAGGATTGCCTGAGCCCAGGCGGTGAAGGCTGTCGTGAGTAGTGATTGTGCCACTGTATTCCAGCCTAGGCAACAGAGTGAGGCCCCTTTCCTTCAAAAGAAAGTTCGATTTGCCAAGATTCTGGCTAAAAGTCAAATCTCTTATTGCTAAGGAAGAAGGGGCCGGTGGATAGTGGAGGCAACTCAGTCTCTCCCACCTGGTCTCTGCTGTCCTTGTTGTTAGCCTCTGCACATCCTACATCTTCCCTCACCAGCTCTGAGTTCTTTGGTTCAGTTTCCCTCTAAATGTACCCTCATCTTGGGAGGCCTTGGCATGTTGTCAGTGACCTCCAGTGCCAACCACCTTTTCCCCCATCCAGCCTTCTGTCCTCATGACTACAGCAGAGGGCCTGGCACCCCACCTCTGAAGTATCTGGCTGACCGCAGCCCCTTAACCTTCCTGCTCTCTCCTCTTATGAAACTTATTCGAGAATCTCACGGGGATCTACAGTTCCTGGCCTCCTCCTCATCTACTAAGTAAAAGAGCCCATCTTCAACCGACGTCTGTTTGCCCCCTACCTGCTGGCCTCATGATTTCAGGGTCTCCCATCCTTCTCCTACCCCGACTCCTCAGAGCTGCTCCTCTGCTGGGCAAATCCCTCCCGCCTGAACACTGCCCTTCCCCTCACCCCCAAAGCCTCCATTGTGAACTTGTGGACTCTGTCAGCACCGTCTTCCATTTCCCTTTGCAGTTATTTCAAACCCTATTGCTTCCCGCAAGCCTCCCTGCCTCCCGGTCATGACTGCTTCCTATTTTTTAGAGTAGCTGTCCCTAGTGTGGCTGCTGCACTTCCCACCCTACTACCTGCAAGCTTCTCTGCCTGTCCTCTCCCTTCTGCCCCCTTCTCCAAGGAAAAGCGACCTTCTTGCTGAGCAAAGACTGAACTGTCGACAGGCAGTGATGTTTCCAATCCTCCTGCCTTCTCTGGCTTATTCCTTCTTTGAGTATCCCTTCAGTGTCTATACCTTCAACCCATTCTTCATTGATTTCTTTGGACTATGAAGAGAAAAAGCCTTTTATGTATCCCACTCTAACTACTGGCCTCTGTAGTTCCCTTCATAGCCACGTTAATTGAGAGAGTTGTCTTTAATTTCTTTATCCACTTCTTCACCCATCTGGGCTTCTACTCCTTCTTGTCTGGCTCCCACCCTCACGAGCTTTTTGTGCAGTCTCCTTTTCTTGCATCTCCTTAGAGATTCTCCTGGAGCAAGAGACACAATCACTCTCTCCCCTCTTGACCCTTGGAATTATCTGTTACCCCAGTTTTTCTGGCACTACTCTTTCTCCAGCCATCTTCTCTGTCTCCCGAGTCACCTCCTCTTCTCTGGGTGTCTTGGGAATGCGTATTCTCTCAGGGTTCCCAGTCGGGCCCATATCCCTCCCCATAGAGATGTTTTGTACCAAAGATTTCAAATGCTACCTGCATTCCAGCAGGGCTTTCTGGTTTGAGGGAAGCTGAGTTTGTCCAGTCCTCGGGCACGTTTGGACGTGTCAGGGAGCCTGGCGGACGGACTTGCCCAGGTCTATTTGTGAAGGAACTAAGAGTCTCCTGGCAAAGAACCAGGCTGTTGTTTTGCCTCCTCAATTACAATCAATCAACATATTTTATTCAACACACATGAATGAGCACTCTTCTAGAAAGTAGAGGTATAAGAAGGAATGAAACAGGCAAAATACTGGTCTTCATGGAGACAGACATACACAAAATAAATAAGATACCATTGTGAGAGTGCTAAGGAGAAAAACACAGCAGGGTGAAGGGATAGGAAGAGACAGACAGAGAGAGAGAGAGAGAGAGAGCGAGAGAGAGAGTGTGTGTGTGAGGGTGTTGACATTTGAGATAGGGCGATCACTGTGATGACAACATTTGAGCAAAGATTGAAGGGGACGTGTGTGACCATGTGCAGAAAGAGTTTTCAGGTTGAGAGACAGCAAGTTTAATAACATTTATGGGAGGCCATTGCTTTGGACTGAGCTTCTGCACTAGGTCCAACGAACCAAACCAAACCAGAATGAAGTCACTTGTGCTGGATTGTCACGTAATCCAACTGAACTCTAAAATGGGGTGGGGCATGCTAGCTCTTTGGGTAGCTGAGGTGAGAGTATTGCTGAACCCAGGAGTTTGAGACCAGCCTAGGCAACACAGTGAGACTTCATCTCTACAAAAAAAAGTTAGCTGGATGGCACGTGCCTGTAGTCCTAGCTACAGGCTAAGGAGGGTGGATCCCTTCAACCCAGCAGGTCAAGGCAGCAGTGAGCCATAATCATGCCACTGCACTCCACTGCACAGCACTGGGAAACAGGGTGATACTCCAACTAAAATAAAATAAAATAAAAAGTTTTCCCCGAAACCTGAAGATTCACAGCAACCAATTAGAAAATCCTCTACATTTTAACCTTATAAGAAAAGTAACTTTGAAATGGCCAACCTGCTCTGTGTCCCCTTTTTCTGCCTCGTCAGCCCTCTCTGCCTATCAGGTCCACCTCCTCTGCTCTGCTCAACAGAGCACCTTTTCTGAATCTTCAGATAAGATGCTGCCCAATTCATGAATTGCTAATGAAAGCCAGTCAGAGCTTTACATGAAATTTGTTAAGATTTTTTTTTTAACAATCCTGAGAGGACAACAAAGATCCTTTGCTTGAGGACTGAAGAAAGCAGAGTGAAATCAGAAGTGGCCCAGAGATAAGGTGGGAGTGACAGTGGTGGGTGTGTGTTGGTGGGGAGCAAGGGCTGGGGCTGACAGCCCAGGGTTTTGTAAGAACTTGAGTGTTAGGCTGAGGTAGGAAGACTTGGGAGGGTTTGGAGCAAAAGAGCAATATGGCGTGATTTTTTTTTTTGGTCAGAGTCTCCCTCTGTCACCTAGACTGGAGTGAAGTGGCACGCTCATGGCCACCACAGCCTCGACCTGCTGGGCTCAGGCGATCCTTCTATTTCAGCCTTCCAAGTAGCTGGAACTATAGGTGCACACCACCATGGTTGGCTAATTTTTTGGTTTATTGTGGAGATGAGGTCTCACCAAGTTGCTCAGGCTGGTCTCAAACCCTTGGACTCAGGCAATCCTCTCACCTCAACCTCCCAAAGTTTTGGGATTACAGTCTTGAGACACCATGCCTGGCCGATTGGTGTTTTAAAACGCTCACTATATTAAGATTAGGCTGAAAACCAGAAGCAGAAATATCTATTGCACTAATTTAGGCCAGAGATGATGGTGGCTGGGTCTGGGCTGGGAACGATGGATGTGGTGAGAAGAGGTTAGTCTCTGCTATCCTTTTAAGGGTAGCACCAACAGGACCTGCAAATGGTAGACCCAGAGAGGATGCTGTGTAAGACTGAATAATCCAAACTCTGGGTATTACTGTCTACTTAGGCTGTTACTTCAGATTGCACAATATGGGTGGAGTTAGGATTTTTTTTTTTGAGTTGTAATTTCCTTCTGTAACTCAAACTGGCATGCAGTGGCATGGATCATGGCTCATTGCAGCCTTGACCTCCTGGGCTTGAATGATCCTTCCACCTCAGCCTCCCAAGTAGCTGGTAGTACAGGTGTGTGCCACCATGTCCACTAATTTTTTTGGGGGGGAGGGGTTTGTAAAGATGATGCTTGTTATGTTGCCCAGGTTGGTCTTGAACTCCTGGGCTCAAGAAATCCTCCCACCTTGGTCTCCCAAAGTGATGGGATTATAGGTAGGAACCAATGCACCTATCCAGGGTTAGGGTTTTTTCTCTGCTAAAGCACATGGATGTTCCCAATGTCATTCACTGTGGAAAGATGCTAATTCTGGAGTAAAAGGAGAGGCAGGCTTGGACGGGCTAGGTGTCAGTGGGGCCTGGTGCAGAGATTCTGGGGGGTCCCTGGTGTTGGTGGTAGGGATGAGGGCTGAGTGAGTTAGCCCTGACTTAGACGCAGACCAGGACCTAGACTGGGCCTGGCCAGTGTGGGACGAGGGTAGGGTTAGGTTCTGCTGGTTTTCAGAGGAGCAACTTCTAATTGTTGCCATACTCGGTCTGCTTATTGTTCATTTGTTTCTTTTCAATGCAGACAGCAATGTCCTTGATGGTGGGCACTGGTCCCAGTGGGTCAGGGTAACAGTGGTGGCTCCTGGAATGAACATCGGGACCCAGGCATGGCTTTGAGGTCTTGGGTGGTCCCAGATATCCCTGCAGTGAGCAGGAGCAGGGAAGCGGGTAGGCCATGAATACCACATGGCAGCGGAAGTCTAATTCAAGAAATACGTTTATGTAACTCTCCTGCCTCCCCCCCCCCATATATCAAGTTTCCCCAGGATTCCCTGGAGTATGTTGAGAGGGGCTGGAGTTCCCTAAGGGTGGGAGGAGGAAGAGGCAGAGAAAGACTGTCCCGGGTGACTCATTGTCACGCTATTTTTGACTCCAGGCTCCTGTTGCCTGGGAAATGTGCCTTCTTAGAGTCGGCTGACTCCCAATCTCTCCAGATGAGCTTTCTCTCCTGGTAGCCACACCTCCAGGGATTTCAGTTTAGATATCCCAGACCTCATACCAAAGTGAGCCCTTCTCCTCTGCAAGCCTTCTCTACCTCCTGTTCTCAGTCTCCAGAGTGACACCACCACCCACCCAGCTGATGAGGCTGAAGCCCTGAGTCAAGCTTGACCCCTTCTTTCCTTTTGTCTGTCACATGCAGTTGATCATCAGACCCTCTGTGCCACCTCCTAAACATCTTTTTTTTTTGAGTTGGAGTCTTACTCTGTTGCCCAGGCTGAAGTGCAGTGGCATGATTACAACTACCACAGCCTCAACTTGCTGGGCTTAGGTGATCCTTCTACCTCAGCCTTCCAAGTAGCTGGAACTACACATGCATGTTACCACACCCGCTAATTTTTTTGTTTGTTTATTGTAGAGACGAGGTCTCATCAAGTTGCCCAGGCTGGTCTTGAACCCCTGGACTCAGGTAATCCTCTTGCCTCCACCTCCCAAAGTGCTGGGATTACAGGTGTGAGCCACTATGCCTGACCCTGAACACCTCTTGACTCCCTGTCTTTTTTTCCTGTCCTTGCTGTCCTGGCCAGAGTTCTGGGGTGACTTCTTACCGGGAACCTTCTGGCAGGCACTTTGCTTCCACTGTGTCCCCTCTCCCTCCTCTCCCCCACAGCTCAGAGTGACCTTTCTGGTACTGTCACTTCTTGCTTACCATTCTTCAGTGGCCCCATCACCTCTGGGAGATGATGCATAGCAGATAAGGCCCTTATCAGAGTGAACCAGCTACCTGCCAACCTTTGGTCATTCCCTGCAGTACTTCCTGGGGCAGAGATTCCCAATAGGTAATAGTTCCTGAACTCTGCTGAGGTGGGTTGGGTGAAGGAACTTATTTCCAGCATCTTCTATTTCTATAACCTGGAGGAAATTTCAGTCTCACAGAGGAACTGTAAAGAAGAAACAGTGAGAGCTTCTCACAGCCCCTCTCTGTGCTTTTGGGGCTGGGGTGAGCTCTTTAGTGGGCATGCCACTGCACTCCAGTCTGGGTAACAGAGACTTTGACTCAAAAAAAAAAAAAAAAAAAAAATAGAAGTTACTAGATCTGGAGTTAGGACCCCAGGTTTAAATTCTAGCTCCAAAACTCACTAACCCCTATTTTCACAGCTGTGAAATGGGAATAACAGTAGCTATCTCAAAGGCTAAGACTTAAATGAAATAAAGTATAGGAGAAGAGGTCACTTCTTAAATCCCTAACCCTAACCCTTTCTTGTCTTGCAGAAAGATGCATTTAGGTCTGTTTTCCAGTGTTCATGGATTAGGGTGGGCTCTCCCTTGGGAGAGGGGGGTCACAGTTTTGCGGGTGAGAAGTTCAATTTGCAGGGCACCCATCAGGAGACCCATTCCCTCCTGAGCGCTGTTTATTAATCCCCTCACAGGCTCTCTCAAGCCTCTATGTTTCTGCTCTGCTCCTCCGTCCCTCAAGGCTCCTATCCTGCTTGTCCACAGATTTCTTTCTTGTGTCCAGTCTGGCTCAGGCTCTACATCTACTGTGGTGGCCACTTTCCCACCCACATTTCCCCCCAGGCAGACTCCAGTGCTCCTTCCTGATGCTTCTACCACACTCTGTGCATTCTTCCATTGTTCCAAGAAGCTACATCTATCTCAGTGTCTGTATGTCTAATACAGGGTGATTTACTGGTGGAGGGGGGCAACTTTTTCGTCTTTGTAGTCCTTGCACAAGATCTGGCACACAGTTATTGTAACAAATGTTTGCTGAATAATTCAGTTCAACACAGTCTACTCATAGTCTATTTTTTTCTATCTTTTGGAGAGAATCAAAGATAATTTGATATTGGGCACTGCTAGCAGTCTCTGCCATAGAATTGACATACACTGCATATCTCCTGCATTCAAGTTTTTTTTTTTTTTGAGTTGGAGTCTCACTCTGTCACCCAGACTGGAGTGCAGTGGCGGCTCTTGGCCACCGCAGCCTCGACCTGCTGGGCGCCAGCGATCCTTCCACCTCAGCCTTCCAAGTAGCCGGAATTACAGGCATGTGCTATCACACCCGGCTGATTTTTTGATTTATGTAGAGATGAGGTCTCGCTGCCCAGGCGGGTCTCGAACCCGCTGGCTCAGGCAATCCACTCACCTCAGCCTCCCAAAGGCGCGGGATTACAGGCTGAGCCACCGAGCCTGGCTCATCCAAGCTTTTTTATTTTATTTTTTCTTTTTGAGTAGGAGTCTCACTCTGTCACCCAGGCTAGAATGCAGTGGCATGCTCATGGCCACCACAGCCTCTGCCCACCGGGCTCAGGTGATTCTTCTGCCTCAGCCTTCCAAGTAGTTGGAACTACAGGTATGTGCCGCCATGCCCAGCACATTTTTTGATTTATTGTAGAGCTGAGGTCTCGCCATGTTGCCTAGACTGGTCTCGAACTCCTGGGCTCAGGCAATCCTCTCGCTTCCACCTCCCAAAGTGCTGGGATTACAGGCATGAGCCACCACAATTGGCCCAAACATTATTTTTGAGATCAGATATTAGTGTTTCCAGCTGTGCAGAAAGTGGGAAGGCTCTTGGATGCAACTCAGTGTAGCAGCTAATGTCCCTTTTTAATAATTTTTTTTTATTTTTAAAGAGGCTGGGTCTCATTCTGTCACCCAGGCTAGAGTGCATTTGTGCAATCATGGCTCACTGCAGCCTTGAATTCCTGGACTCTAGGGATTCTTTCATCTCAGTCTCATGAGTAGCTAGGACTACAGGTGCATGCTACAACACCTGGTTAAGTTTTTCTGGTTTTTTTTTTTTTTGGCAGAGACAGAATCTTACTATGTACCCCAAGCTGGTATTGAACTCCCAGTTTCAAGTGATCCTCCTGCCTCAGCCTCCCAAAGGACTGAGATTACAGGCATGTGCCACTGCACCTGGCCTTTCAACATAGTCTATTCAGCAAATATTATGTTTTAGGTTCTGTGCATTGGAATACAAGAATGAATAAGATATGATAGGTAGCCGGACATGGTGGCTCACTGAGTGTGCCACTGCACTCCAGCCTGGGTGACAGAGTGAGACTCTGGCTCAAAAAAAAAAAAAAAAAAAAAAGAGAGATATGATGGGGACCCCTGGGGGTGTACAGTCTAGTGGTAAAGGCACATTGCAATGAAATAATTATCAAGTAATGATATATCCCATACTAGATCCAAGAAGGATGCTGTATGTATGTGGTTAAGATATACTAGATCTGGCTGGACGCGGTGGCTCATGCCTGTAATCCCAGTACTTTAGGAGGTGGAGGCTAGAGGACTGCCTGAGCCCTGGGGTTCAAGACCAGCATGGGCAACTTGGTAAGACCTCGTCTCTACAATAAATTAAAAAATTAGTCAGGTGTGGTGGTGCACGCCTGTGGTTCCAACTACTTGAAAGGCTAAGGCGAAAGGATCACTTGTGCCCGGCAGGTCGAGGTTGTGGTAGTCATGGCCATGCCATTGCACTCCAGCCTGGGCAACAGAGACTCCAACTAAAAAAAAAAAAAAGAGAAAAGAAATATTAGATCTGGATTTAAGACCCCAGGTTTAAATTCTAGCTTCAAAATCCACTAGCCTCCATTTTCACAGCTATGAAATGGGAACAACAGTAGCTAACTCAAAGGCTAAGACTTAAATAAAACAAAGTAGGTAAGCCCATCCTGCATGGTTACTGGGCATATAACGTATGTTCAAGTAATGTTTGCAGAATTGAATGTGTCTCGTTTTGTGGGAACACAGGGTCTGGAGCCTTTGAGTTTGCCTGGGGGTAGTTGGTCAGACTTCACTGAGGAGTGACACTCTCACTGGATTCAGAGAAAGCACTGGAAAGTGCATTTCTGGAGAGGGCTTGGAGATAAGCTTCCTGGGGCTGGGCCTCATGAAGCTACAGGCCAGGCCTCCAGAGGAGCCTGCACAGCCAGGAGATCTGTGGTCACAGCCCCTGCCCCAGAAGCTGCTGAGTCATGTCGAGGCCCAAAGGGCTCTGTTTTGTTCTGAGGGAGCTTCTGGCTGAAGGACAAGCCTGGACAAGGCCTCTGCTGCTGGAACTTTGTGCCCAGCTCTGTTTCATGGGAGCAGCTTGGAGCCCTGCCTGGCCCCTCCTGTCCCTCCCATCCCTGCAGGGAGGCCACAAGGAGCCTCAACCCACATTCTTAAAGTGAGTTCCAGCTCGGGTTTAGAGTGGGGATGTATTTTACTTGAAGATTTGTCTTAAACCTTGCAGTTCCCAAAGCTGTAATTCTGGCCTTACAGTGATAGTAGGCTCAGAGGTCAAGCAGGTCCCTGGAATGAAATCCCGGCTCCTTTAGTTTTTGATCTTGGGCAAGTTGTGTAACCTCTGCAAGCCTTGTCCCTTCATCTGTCAAATGGGAGTAATAAGGCCAACCTCCCAGGGTTGTTACCAGAATTAAGTAAGAAAACATGTGTTTTTGGACTTTGCATGGTAAAGATCATTTATTATTTACAGTAGCTGTCTGGCAAGGTTGAAGGAAATGACCCAGAGGAGACACTCTCCTCTGAACAAATCAATCTTGGAGTCCAACAGATTCAGTTCTTCTCAGACTTTTGTGTCCGAATCACCCAGGGATCTGGAAGATGAAGATTCTGACCCAGTAGGCCTGGATGAGACCTGAGTGTCTAAGGAGCCTCCAGGTGATGTCCAGGCTGCTGTACCAGGACCACACATTGAGTGCAAGGCTCTGGAAGTTTTCCCCTCATCTGCCTCACTCCACCCCAGGGCTCCTCTCACATTCAACAGGGCCTGGCGATTCCCCTCTCACTGGTCCTGCTGCCTCCTTCCTCTCACCTCCACACATGTCACTCTCTGTTGCCCTGTGATTCTTTCTGAAGTGCAGGAGAAACTGCTGATGTACATCCACATATGATTTCAGAAGCTGCTGCTTTTGCTGGGAGTGGGGCGGGGAGCATAATTCTCTCAGGAGGGGGCAGTCTTTTATCTAGCAAAGCCTTGTAGAGGCGGTTGAGGTGTGGGAGAGGAGGCACACATGGTCGTTTTTTTTTTTTTAGTTGGGGTGTCACTCTGTTGCTCAGGCTGGGCTTACCACAGCCTCAGCCTCCTGGGCTCAGGCAATCCTTCTGCCTAAGCCTCCCAAGTATCTGGGACGAGTGTGTGCCACCATGCCTGGCTAATTTTTTGATTTTTGGTAGGGATAAACTCTCACTATGTTGCCTAGGCTGTTCTCAAAATCCTGTGCTCAAGCAATCCTCTCACCTTGGCCCCCCAAAGTGCTGAGATTATAGGCTTGAGCCATCATGTCTGGCCCCACGGCTTGATTTTAAGGAGACCATAAGCGACCTGAGGCTTAGCAAGAAAGATATGACCTTCAGGTGGTGAATGGTTGCTGTTAGGCATTTTGCTGTGACTCAGTTTCTCTGTTGAGAAAGGGCTTAACAGGTGCCCAGAGTTGTCAATATGAAGTGTCAGCTCTGGGCAGAAGGCTGAGGTGCATGGCCCAGAGCCACCCTTTCCTGCTCTTCCCTCCATCCCTGCTCAGCAATGTGAGGCATGGGAGGTGGGAAGGAAGGGTGTCCGTGTGGCCATTGTTTTGGATGCCTCAGTAGAGTGACACCAGCATCGCTGGGGTCTGATTCCACATGGGCCTTGCCTTGGGCGGGATACTTTCCCCACATCTGCTACTAGCTTCAGCAGGCAAGAAGCACTGTGCTGGCCTTGCATAGTTCTAATGTCAAGAAATTTAAGCTTGGCCAGGTGCTGTGGCTCATGCCTCTAATCCCAGCACTTTGGGAGTCTGAAGTGGGAGAATCACTTGAGCCTAGAAGCGCAAAACTAGCCTGGACAACATTGTGAGACCTTATCTCTATAAAATAATCATAATAAAAATAATAAAAAGAAATATAAGATTGAGATCGACTAAACTGTGCAAAAATGAAGGAAGAGCCATGCGCTGAGAGAGTCCTGAGATGTAGCTGGAGACTCTGCCACCGGGGGTTGGAGGGGTTGATCTCTAAGGTCCCATTCTAAGGGAAGCTTTGCAGGAGTGTAATTTTCTAGCTGAAGAATGAAAAAATGCAGATGGTAATGACTGTGTGTAAATTATATTCAAGAGGACGCTGGAGCCCCTGCAAGGCTTTATCTACTTTGCCGGTCTTCTTGGATAAGAGAGATGATTGGTGTGAGCCTGGCTCGTGTGTTAGCTAAATGCAGATGTGCACCTGCAGCTGGAGCTATACTTGCCAGGCTGTTGGGAGGAAACTGTATCATGCCTCAGTTAGCAATGATTTGACAGAGGAAGTTCACTGTCTGCTGGCGGTGGCTGTGACTCCACTTTGGCAGAATAGACATGAGATAAAGGAAACAATTAAAAATGTTTGAGGATCCAGAGTTGATCCGTAAAAAAATCATTAAATTATTTTACATCTGTAGTGGCTCTGTGGAATTAAAAAAAAACTTTCTTTTTTGTTTTTTTTGAGTTGGAGTCTCACTCTGTCGCCCAGACTGGAGTGCAGTGGCATGATCACAGCTACTATAGCCTCAACCTGCTGAGCTGAAGCAATCTTTCTGTCTCAGCCTTCCAAGTAGCTGGAACCGCAGGTGTGTGCCACCACACCCAGCTAATTTTTTGATTTATTGTAGAAATGAGGTCTTGCCAAGTTGGCAGGCTGGTCTTGAACCTCTGAGCTCAGGCATTCCTTTTGCCTCTGCCTCCCAGAGTGCTGGGATTACAGGCATGAGCCACTGTGCACCCAGCCAAAAAAAACCAACTTCTTTTTTCATTTATTTATCTACTTCCAGAAAGAAATAGATGCAACTTTTCATTAAAAACATATGTAAACTGGGTAGCTTAAATATAAGTCAGAAAGAGATCAGAAACCATAGAGAGAAGCTGGGGAGAAAATTCTGCACAGAACCAAAAGTAAAAGATACTAGAAATATATGTATTTTTGAGACAGGATCTTGCTGTCATCCAGGCTGGAGTGCAGTGGTACGATCATAGATCACTGCAACCTGGAAATCCTAGGCTCAAGTGGTCCTCCCTACCTCAGCCTCCCAAGTAACTGGGATTACATGTGTGAGCCACCACATCTGGTCAATTTAAAAAAAAAATGGAGAGATGGGGGCATGTCGCTATGTTGCCTAGGCTGGTCTCAAACTCCTAGACTCAGGCCCCAGCCTCCTAAAGTGCTGGTATTATAGGAGTGAGCCATCACACCTGGTGACTCTAGGTATTAAATGTAGCTCTGACTCTCTTTTCTTACGTTTCCCACCTTCATATATATATATTTTTAATTTATTTTTATTTCCCCTTCTCTTTTACTTTCTTTCAATAGCTTTAGGGGGTACAAATAGTTTTTGATTATATGGTTGCATTGTATAGTGGTAAAGAAGTCTAAGCTTTAAATGTACCCACTATTCCCACCTGTGCACATGGTACACCATAGGTAATTTTTCGTTCCTCTACCCCCCTTCTCAGTCAACAATGTCCATTATACCATTCTCTATACCTTTGCAGACCCTTAGTTTAGCTCCCACTTATAAGTGAGAACATGCTGCATTAGGCTTTTTGTTTCTCTGTCAGTTCACTTAGGATGACGGTCTCCAATTCCATCCAACCCACCTTCCTACGCATGCGGCACTGCTGAAGTCTCATCTCCCATAGAACCCTCCAAAGGAGTTATGAAACATTTCCCCAGGAGTTCAAAGCTTAAGTCTGGATCAGCATCTGGCAACCCAGGTCCCCACTCTGCTGCTCTCTCCTCGCTTGGGAAGCTCACTCCTCACCAGTCATATTTGTTCTTGACCTGGACCCTGTGAAAGCTCCTGTCTTGACCTCATATGGTGGGTGGGTCCGTGGTGAGGTGGCTTCAGTGAGTACAGGGAGATGGGCCATGAGTGTAGGGACTGTGTATATTTCCCCAGGACCCAACACAGTGCTTGGTGCCTGAGAATGTTCAACAAATGAAGAGCAGGGTCTCCGAGCTTCTCCAACCCCATGCCTTCTCCCTTTCAGACCTGGAAATGAGGTAGCAGGTTGTGGTTCTTTCTGGTCAATGATCTTGTTACAAAGTCCAGGAACCAATTTTCTTTAGAGCAAGGAACTTCAGCTGTAAGAAGGCAGCCACAAAAGTCATGACAAAAGGGGCCCTAGAAAGACTTATGTTCAATGAAATTTCCAGAGTGCCTGCAGTTTTGCTGTTAGCCAGATTCCTTTGACTCGGGGTTCTGAGAATGTTTAAGAATTCTCTGTAATTATATGTCTGTATTTGCTTATATGAGTACAAAGAAACTTTGAAAAGATTCACAAGAAACTAGTAAAGATGGTTGGGAGTTGAGATAAGAGAGAGTTGAGATGGGAACTGGCCCTAAGGAGGGTGGGCAGGCACACGAAGAATTGTTTTTATATTTTTTGGGCCATATGAATGTATTGCCTCTTCAAAAATTACATGAAAAAAGAACATCCGTGAGAGTCAGAGGCATGATGAGCTGTTATCAGCTCTTGACACCTGCAGGACAGGACATTTATTTATCGGCTTGTTTTTCAACTTCGGTGATCGGTTTCATCGGGGAAGGGCCTGATAGTCTGGACAGGAGGGGACAGGAGGAGAGGTTTTTGGAAAGAGGGCTGTGGAACTCATCTGGAGAAGTCTGGATCAGGTAGGTCATCGTGCCTGACAGAGTGAGAGGGAGAAGAATGAGGAAGGCCAAAAAGGGGGCTAGGGCATCAAGAGAGATTTTCTCAGGAGTCTTCCTGCCCCTGACTGGAACTTGATAATTCCCAAAACCCTCTATAAAAAGTCCTGGCTGGGCGCAATAGCTCACGCCTATAATCTCAGCACTTTGGGAGGCTGGGATGGGAGGATCACTTGAGGCTAGGAGTTTGAGACCAGCTTGGGCAACGCAGTAAAACCCTGTCTCTACAAAAAATTTAGCTGGGCATGGTGGTGTAGTCCCTGCTGCTTGGAAGGCTGAGGTAGGAGGATTACTTGAGCCCAGGAATTTGAGGCTGCAGTGAGCTATGATTGTGCCACTGCACTCCAGCCTGGGTGACAGAGCAAGATCCTGTCTCTAAAAGTAAAAAAAAGTGCCTTATACCAACTATCTGTATCTGTAGACATGCTCCTTCAGCACTCCTAGCCTGTTGACTCATCTGTAAAATAAAGGGGCTGGATAAATGATCTAGTCTACCATCCCTTCCAGCTGTGGTGCCCTCATTTGAAGATGGCATCTTCTCCCCAATTGCCCTCCACCCTCCATCCTAAGGCCCCGGAAAAAATACAAGTTATAACCAGGGAACACAACCTGCACCATCGTGACACACCAAGGATAAACACTGAAGAGAAGCTGGGTGTGGTGGCTCACGTCTGTGATCCCAACACTTTGGGAGGAGAGGCGAGAGGATTGCCCGAGTCCAGGGGTTTGAGACCAGCCTGGGCAACTTGGAGAGACCTTGTCTCTACAATAAATAAAAAAATTAGCTGGGCATGGTGGCACACTTGTGACTCCAGCTACTTGGGAAGCTGAGGTGGAAGAATTGCCTGAACCCAGCAGGTCGAGCTGTGGTAGCTGTGAGGGTGCCACTGCACTCCAGCCTGGGTGACAGAGTGAGACTCTGAGTCAAAACCAACCAAAAAAACCCAAAACTGAAGAGGGTTTCAGGGTCAAGTTGTCCATCAAAGGCATTCACCGTACTTCCTGCCCTGCTCACCAAAGATCTCTGGGGCTCCCTTGCAAGGCCCCTTGACATCCCTCTGACACAGTGCACTCCCTCACTGACCAGGAAGAGGACATCAGCAGAGCTGAAAACCTGTGCTGGTGACCTTGACCTTAGAAAGGCTCCTGCTCTCAGAGATTCTCAGGGAAGGAAAGTCCTCTCTCACCTTAAGGTCTCAGGGTGACAGTAGCTGTGGTCATCAGTCAGTGGTCAGGGGCAGCAAAGGAGGTGTGGGTGGCATTTGGGGGAGGCTGAGGAACACAGACCTGGTGCAGGTGATGATGGGGCAGCCAGGCTGGTCTGTGGGGCTGGAGGCTGGTTGTGGATCCAGGAGCACAGCGTCTGCTAAGGGGCGGGAAGGCAGGAGGCCCAGTGGGAAGGAATATTCACCAAGGGCCTCAGATTTAGACTCTCTTTTTTTTTTGAGTCGGAGTCTCACCGCATCCAGGCTGTAGTGCAGTGGCATGGTCACGGCCACTGCAGCCTCGACCTGCCGGGCTCAGGCAATTCTTCCACCTCAGTCTTCCAAGTGGCTGGAACCACAGGCGATTGCCACCATGCCCTGTTAATTTTTTGATTTATTGTAGAGACAAAGTCTCTCCAGATTGCCCAGGCTGGTCTCAAACCCCAGGACTCAGGCAATCCTCTTCTTTGCCTCCCAAAGTGCTGGGATTACAGGCATGAGCCACTGCGCCTGGACAGATTTTCTTTTCTTTTCTCTCTCTCTTTTTTTTTTTGAGTCAGGGTCTCACTCCAGCCCAGGCTAGAGTGCAGTGGCATGACAACAGTCACTGTAGCCTTGACCTGCTGGGCTCAGGTGATCCTTCTGCCTTAGCCGCTCAAGTAGCGAGAAATATAGGTGCATGCCACCACATCTAATAGTAGATTTTGATATTACAGTAAATTAGATGATAAATACAGGCACAGAGATATAGTGACAAGACTGAAAGATGCTCAGCCTGTCACTTACTGCTGTCAGCTCCTGGCATACAGCCCTCATGGCAGGATAAGAACAGCAGTCGTTGCTTGCAGATGGGAGAACAGAGTGCGGGAAAGATGCCTTTCCAGCCAGGCAGAACCCACCGTCTATATAATGCACTGTAAAAACAACAGGACTAGGCCAGGTGTGATGGCTCATGCCAGTAATCCCAGTGCTTTGGGAGGCCAAGTTGGGGGATTGCTTGAGACCAGAAAGAAGTTCGAGACCTGTCTGGGCAACATAGTAAGACCCCCATGTCTGCAAAATAAAAAGTGAAAAAAATTTTTTTAAAATAAAAATCTCCTTAATCTCCTACCTATCTACATATAGTTTATCTACTATCATATTGTAAACAGCATATGTAATTAATTATGTAATTATTATATGGCTTGTACTTTTGCATTAATATATTTGCTCATTATAATGATTTAAAATATATCAGATATTTTGTGGTTGGGCATAGTGGTTCACACCTGTAATCCCAGCACTTTGGGAGGCTGAGGTGGGAGACTTGTTTGAGTCCAGGAGTTCAAGACCAGCCTGGACAACATAGCAAGACCTTGTCTCTACCAAAAATAAAAATAAAAATAAATTAGCCAGCTGTGGTGGTGTGTGTCTGCAGTCCCAGCCACTCAGGAGGCTGAGGCAGGAGGATCACTTGAGCCCAGGAATGGGAGGCTGATATGAGCTGAGATTGCACCACTGCACTCCAGCCTGGGCAACAGAGTGAGACTCTAACCAAAAAAAAAAAATAATAATTTTTGTGAGCTTGATACTTTCTAAATTGACTGGTACCTACATTAAGTGGAAGAAAACTGGCTTTCAAAAAAAAAAAGCCAGTTTTCTTCTTCTCTGGGAGGCCCCATTGGGACACAGCTGGCCCCAGAGCTCTCCCTCCAGGGTGGTGGGTTTGTGGTTGTTCATGTAGCCAGTGGGGAATTGGAATGGCACTGAAGAGCCCACTCAGCTGCAGGGACCCTGAGCACAGGGCTGTGGCATGCATCTATCACCTGTCATCTGCTCCTGCAGCTGCTGGCAAGAAAAGTATGTTTGGGTGTCAGGGGCCTTCCTGTCCCAAGGGCTTCTGTGCTGGGAGCTCTATGTCACTATCACCAAGTGACTGGAACTAGATTGCTTGGACTCTCTTTGCCCAGAGCACCACAATTTACAAACCAACTTCTTTTTGAAATATGACCTCAATTGTCTCCTCATATTTTGTTTCTCAGGTATTTTTCTTTTTCTTTTTTTATTTTTTTTGAGTTGGAGTCTCACTCTGTTGCCCAGACTGGAGTGCAGTGGCATGCTCCCGGCCACCGCAGCCTCGACCTGCTGGGCTCCAGCCATCCTTCCCCTCAGTCTTCCAAGTAGCTGGAACTACAGGCGCGCACTACCATGCCTGGCTAATTTTTTGATTTATTGTAGAGATGAGGTCTCGCCAAGTTGCCCAGGCGGGTCTCGAACCCGCGGGCTCAGGTAATCCACTCACCTCACCTCCCAAAGCCCTGGGATTACAGGCTGAGCCACTGAGCCCAGCTCTCAAATATTTTTCATTTCCTCATTTCTCCTGACCTCCTCCCATTGTCAATTCCTGCCAACAGGATCCCATGACAAATTCTCTTTCTCCTTCCCTCCCTGACCCTACACCTCCCCCCCCCCACTGTGCTGATGGCCAGGTAATGGCTCCAGAGTGCCACAGCAGAGGGAGCAGGTGCAGACACCTAGGTTGTGGCAGGGAGAGATGAGGAGACAGCAGAGGCTGGGCCAGATGTCTTCCTCTGTTTTTGCTTTTTAGTTCTGTGATCTTCAGAAGTGACTTAGGCAACATGACAGGGCATCTTAGACTTCTACTAAATAATATGGATCTACAATATGAGTTTGCTACACGTGAAGGGAAGTCGGTAAGCAACATGAGTCTAGGCTTTGAAGTCAAACCAATGTGGACTGAAATTTCAGTTTAACAGTTTAACTGAAGTGGAAAATTTTCTGGAGAATAATGACCTTTTTTTAAAAGTCAAAATCTCACTGTCATCCAGGTTGGAATATAGTGGCACACTCATGGCCACCACAGCCTTGACCTGCTGGGCTCAAGTGATCCTTTCACCTCAGTCTTCCAAGTAGCTGGAACCACAGGTCCATGTCACCATGCCTGGCTCAGTTTTTGATCTATTGTAGAGACAAGGTCTTGCCACGTTGCCCAGGCTGGTCTCAAACCCGTAGGCTCAGGCAATTCTCTTGCCTCCACCTCCCAAAGTGCTGGGATTACAGGTGTGAGCCACTGCGCCTGGCAATGACTGTTAAATTTGACTTAAGAAGCCATAAAAATGATTAAACCATTGTTTTATCCTACTCCCTGCCATTCCCTGTATGTTTGAAATGTTTTCTAATATATATAATTTGAGTCTTACTCTTGTCACCCAGGCTGGAGTCAGTGGCATGTTCACAGCCACTGCAGCCTCTACCTGCTGGGCTTAGGTGATCCTTCCGCCTCAATCTTCCAAGTTGCTGGAACTTCAGATGCACGCCACCACGCCCTGCTAGCTTTTGTGACTTATTGTAGAGATGTACGTGGTCTCATCATGTTGCCCAGGCTGGTCTCGAATCCCTGGGCTCAGGCAATCCTCTTGTCTCGGCCTCCCAAAGTGCTGGGATTACTGGCTGAGCGACTGTACCAGGCCTAAAATATATTTTATGGTGAATAATGCCCAATAAATACAGACTTTTCTTTCCATTCCTTAGGGGAAAATATTAGTCACTCTCTTTCACAGTTGGTACTAATATAAATGGATACAATATTGAGAGTTATCTGGCAATATCATCTAAATAAAAAACATGCATATTCTGTGACAAAGAAAACCCACTTCTTTTGGAGTGAGGGCTTTAGAAAAATCACCATTTTATTATATCTCACAATGCTGTTCATCATGAATTCAGACAGAGCTGGCTTGGGCAACGCTCTGCTCCACATCAGCTGAGGTCACTTGCTGGGATTTATATGGCAAGTGGGCTGGTTTGGAGGGTCCCAGATGACTTCACTGAAGTTGGCAAGGGTGGGCTCCACTGGCACCATCCACCAGAGTGCCCACACACAGCCTTTTCGGCATGCAGATCTGTTTGGTTGGATTTGTTACAGGGCAGACTACACCCATGGCCATGCTGCTCAAAATTGTGGTCCACAGGCCAGCAGTATGGGCATCACCCGGAAGCTTGTTGGAAATGCAGGATCTCTGCCCAGCATGCCACTCTCAAGAACTCTGTTTCTAGGAAGTACTATCAAGTATGTGTACAGGTATATGTAAAAAGATATTCCAGGATTGTTTACAGCAGTAAAATATTGAAACAGAAATCTCCATAAACAGAAGAATGGTTAAAAAAAATCATGGGACATATTGTGAATACCCTGGAGCTGTCATAAACAATGAGGTACATATGTGTATACTGGCCTGGAAAGATGTCCATGAGATGCTGTTTAGTAAAACAAAAGCAAGTGCCAGAATAGTACATATAGCAGGACCCATGTTTGTTAATCAAAAAATTTCAGTAAATATCTCTATCATCTTCCATTCATCCATGCAAAGAGTAGTCATAGCTCACTGCAGCCTCAGCCTCCTGGTTCAGGCTGTCTTCCTGCCTCAGCCTCCTGAGTAGCTGGGACTTCAGTCACATACCACCATACTTGTCAAATTTTAAAAATAATTTTTTTTGTTGAGACAAGGTTTTGAACTCCTGGCTTCAAGTGATCCTCCTGCCTCAGCCTCTGAGTGCTGAGATTGCAGGCATGAGCTACCACATCTAGCCTATGTTTTTAAATATGTTATATCCAATGCACAAAAAAGTGAGAATACGAAATTTTGGGGGGTTAAATTTTCTTTTTTTGTACATTAAAAAAAAACCTTTAAAAAGAAAATCAAATTGCTGTACTTCCGAAAGTATTTGTGCTGATCAGTTATGCTCCGAAAGTATTTGTGCTGATCAGTTATGCTCAATACTCATGCAGATATGGTTTCCCGGTTCCAAATAGCCTGTTAACACAGACCCACCCACCTTTGCAATTTCCTCACCTGGCTCTGCCAAAGCTGTCACCATGATTTCCAACCTTTTATTGTAGGTGAGGAATCCTTTCATTGCTCCTCTTTTTTTAATTTAAATATGTTGGGCATAATTCAGGGTTAGGTATACAAGCCCCTCCTTTTAACTTTGAATCCACTGATTTTGATCCCTGAAGTGCTTACGTGATCAATTTTTAAGTAAATCAGTTAAAATGTCCCAATCTTCTTCCCAAGATGGACCCAAAGGCTCCAGATGACATGTGCTTCCATGTAGAAAGGGTTACTAAAATTCCCCAGAAAGACTCAAGTATCTGGTGCCTATCCTTTTCTCCTAAAAACAAAGACAGGTGGTTTAGACTAGGGAGGATTTCTATTTTCAGCCAGAGAAAAACATTTACCTCCACCAGTACGGGATATTGCTAACAATAGCAGGGAAATTTTGATGAAAACTGAAACGGATGTTTTAGAAAAGGGTTCTGGGTGCTTCCCCCCTACCCCCCACCCCAGAGATCAAAGCCCAACAAAGACATGAGATCCAGTCCTAATGCAGGCCTGCCCCCTATAGGTTGAAGTCTCAATTTATTAGTTTCACTATGTCTGTAGGGTCCAGAATGGTGTGTCTTTTTAAATCCCTGAATTCCTGGAGCCAAATTTGTCTCTCTGTTCCTCCCTGCAAATTAGCTCTACCCCAAAAAGGCTACTTTAGGACCTCTCTCCTTTGCGAGGTCCCTTAAGCCTCAGAAATGTTCAGAGTTGGGTTCAGAATGTGACTTGATGATTCAACAGTTGACCCGAAATTGCAGTAAGAATTTTAAACCATAAAAGGGAAGTTTAAGGGAAATGCTTTCCTTTTTTCCCTATCTGGAAACAGCATGAGCTTCTAGCACATAGGTTGGCAGTTTCCATTCTGGTCACACTATAGTCAGGGATGAGCAACGGGTGAATGTTCAGGGCTGAATTTCACCAGGTTGTGAAATAGCCTAAATGCACCAGCTCTGTCTGCAGAGTTTGCTGTCTGGTATGGTCCAGAGTCAAAGATGCCTGACATAAAAGACCAATTATTACAGTTCCTTAGGAAACCCTTATTTTTCTGGACATGGTGACTCAAGCCTATAATCCCAGCACTTTGGGAGGCAGAGGCGAGAGGATTGCCTAAGCTCAGGGGTTCGAGACCAGCCTGGGCAACTTGGCGAGACCTCGTCCCTACAATAAATCAAAAAGTTAGCTGGGCATGGTGGTGCGCACCTGTAGTTTCAGTTACTTGGAAGGCCGAGGCAGAAGGATCACCGGAGCCCAGCAGGTTGAGGCTGCAGCGGCTGTGAGTGTGCCACTGCACTGCAGCCTGGGCGACAGAGTGAGATTCCGAGGCAAAAAAAAAAAAGGAAACCCCTATTTCAGTTTGGTGACCAGTGCCTTTAGGCCTGTTGCCTCACGTCTGGCACAGTGCAGGTGGGTACTTGAATGTGAAGACTCTCTTTAAATGGGTCATTTTGAGTGTCCTATTGTAAGACAAAACTTGGTGGGACTGACACATGTGATAGGCAAAAGAGGAAGAACATTGAAGGAACAGATCTATCTAGAATCATGGCAGAAAGTCATTTTTAAGGTATGCATTTCTACACTCTACAGAAATCTCAGCAAATAATTCATATTTACTGAGCAATTACTATGTGCTGGCACCTTGCTAAATGCTCACAGTTTTTCTTTCTGAGGTGAGCATTCTTATCCCTGCAGCACAGGCTGCAGAGAAGGGGCTAGCGGGATGCCTGGCTTGTAGAGCATCTTAAGGTCCACAAGCTGTAGAACCAGGGCTCACATTCAGGGAGGCTGACTCCAGGCCTGTGCTTCTAGCCTCACCCGATGCAGCAGCTTAGGAGGGGTGAGACTCTGCTTGTGAACAGGAGCAAAGGCAGGAAGTGGCCTGGAGCTCCTTGGCTGAGGACACAGCACTGAGCCTCTCGAGTGCACACCTGTGTTTTCACAGGCAGTATCACGGACCACTCATATCCTTTCCTCCTCACTCCCTTGATTTATCACTGGACCTGGGATACTTCAGAATGAAGTGGTGCTGGTGACCACGTTAAATACCTAAAACTCTTCCAAAAGTTGAGTGGAAAGAAGTCCAAGAGGTCTTTATGTACATAGTCAGCTGCGGAGGAAAACCAAGGCCAGAGGGAGCAAACTTGAAAGGCATTTGCTGGATCTTTCCAGTGCTAGATACTGAGGCTGGAAATATTTGTGACAGGTTATGCCTTACTCCACTGGGAAAATTTTGTTTAATCCCCTTCCCCTTCAAAAAATGTAAAAATAAAGCATTATATTCTTTGAGAGCAAATCTTTTTTTTTTTTTTTTTTTAAGAGACAGGATTTTGCTTTGTCACCCAGGCTGGAATATCGTGGCATTATCATAGTTCACTTCAGCCTTGAACTCCTGGGCTCAAGGGACCCTTCCACCTCAGGTTTCTGAGCAGGTGGGACTACAAACACGTACCACCATGCCCAGCTACTTTAAAAAAAAAATATATATATATATAAAAAAAAATATATATATATTTTTAAAAATGGGGCATCTCACGATGCTGCCTAGGTTGGTCTTAAACTCCTAGACTCAAGCAATCCTCCGACCTCAGCCTCCCAAAGCACTGGGATTATAGGTGGGAGGCACTGCACCCAGTTATCCCTGTATACTTTGTGAATGTTAATATTAGAAGATCTCACATATAAGAACTTACACTGGCTTCCAGGTTATGTAAGTTTTCTCTGTTGACTTAAAACTGTTTTCCATTCACTTTCTAGAGTCTTGCTTTCTACTTAATACTGCTAGTAAGTGCTGCTCTCTACAATGGAAGATGGTGCCAATGACTCACTCTCTAGAGGGCTACATGCTTCAAGATGCTTCTCCTAGTGGGGAAGAATTTGCATTGTTCAGATTTGGAGGTTGCTGTTCTTCTCTGTGTAAGGTGAATGGGTGACTATGGGACTCAAACCTTGAGCTTGGCATCGACACCACACTGCTTGTAGGGGGCTAAGAGAAACATTGATGACAACACACACTGAACTCTAAGTGAAATAATCAGTTTAAAATGACTATATCATGAAAAGAGATTCATCAAAGTTCAGTCCTGGAAGGGACATGAAAAAAACCACTTAGCATAACCTCCTATTTTTATGGTGGCAGCAAGAGCTCTTAGAAAAAAAAATTTTTTTTTGAGCCAGTGTCTCACTCTGTCACCTTGACTAGAGTGCAGTTGTATGCTCATGGTCACTGCAGCCTCCACCTGCTGGGCTCAGGCGACCCTTCCACCTCAGCCTTCCAAGTAGCTGGAACCACAGGTGTGTACCACCACGCCCACCTATTTTTTTTATTTATTGTAGAGACAAGGTCTTGACAAGTTGCCCAGGCTGGTCTCGAATCCTTGGGCTTAGGCAATCCTCTCGTGTCTGCCTCCTAAAGTGATGGGATTACAGGTGTGAGCCACCATGCCCGGTGCCAAAAAAAAAATTTTTTTAACAGGCGAGGGGATATTAAAGCCCAAAGAGGAAAGTGACATACTGAGGGTCTTAGTGTACATAATGGATTTCAACCTTGGTTGTGTGCCAGAACAAATAGAAGAGTTTTTTTTTTAAAGTACTAATACGTGGGCCTCACTGAAGACAAATTTATCAGACTTTCTGGGCCTGGGTTCTGGCATTTTTTTAAGTTCCAAGTTCACTCAATCTGAAGCTGGGTGGAGACCTCTAAGCTAGACAAGAACCCAGGCTCCTTCTCTGTCCCAGGGTTATCAAATCTGTGGCAGTCTCTCATTCTCCACCGAGTCTATGGCCGACTTGCCATAAGGGATCATGGAACTCCTTGCTGCACCTAACCTGGCCTTCTTCTCATACTGTTTCTGGAAATTGCCCCCTGTATGTGAGCCTTGGGAGACAGCCTGAGGTCTAGCTACACTTGGCACTATAGCTTGCTTCCTCTGAACAAAACCACATAAAATATTTGAAAGTATTATTCTGATAGCACCGGGACTGCGCATCCTCACAGTCTAGTGTATCCATCTATTAGTCCACCAGAGCTCACTGGGGAGTACCAAGGTGAAAGCCCTGAGGTACTCAACTGAGGCTCTGCACCAGCTCATTGCACAGAAAGCAGCTTCCCCCTTTCTACACAGATGCAGAATTAGACAGACCTAGCTTTGAACACTGCTCTGCTACTTACAACCTATGTAAATTTGGAAAAGGTCTTGAGCCTCAGTTTCCTACTCTGTAAATCATAATGATGAAACTATCTCATGGATCTTTCCTTCTTGCTTCCTTTCTGGTATTGACTTCCAGCAAAACAGAAGCCTGGGCCCTCAGTCTCTTCCAGCTTTCTTTATCCCAAATCCCTTCCCCTCAAGCCCTTGACATTAGTTGTTATGATGAACAAAGCCTTGATAAGAGAGTGAGTACATAGGCCTCACCCCCAAGTGCTCAGAGTACCTGTAAATGACCCTCTGAAGACAGTCACTACGTCAACACACTTTTTTCTTGGGTAAGCTCTCGGTGTACAGATGAGTCCAAAGACACTCTGGCTTACCCATAGTGCCCCAGCAAGTCTGTGGCTTAATTCTTCCTGATAGTTTTCCTTGTGCCACCGAGAGGTTTTATTCTGTACAAGGGTATTGCGTGCCCCACTAGCTAGAGATGAACTTTGCAGCTTCCTAACAATGTGGATTCTATTTAAATCAATTCTACTCAAAAGTGAGAGCAAAGGATGTATTCTGGTGACCTAGATGCAAAGACACACACCCTCCCCAAACAAACAAAACCCCCCCCAAAACCCAGCAGATCAGCAGCCTTGTTTACCACCTGCATCACACATGGAAACCACCTTGTTTCTAGCAGAGGTCAGTTTCTTTCTTTTTTTTTTTT
>NW_007033802.1:75350-90193 GCF_000164805.1 Carlito syrichta
TTTTTATTTATTGTAGAGATGAGGTCTCGCCAAGTTGCCCAGGTGGGCTCAGGCAATCCACTCGCCTCAGCCTCCCAAAGCGCGGGATTACAGGCTGAGCCACCAAGTCCGGCTAGAGGCCAGTTTCAATTAGATTCTTGAGGCTGGTCAATGCCCCCAGAGCTCTGATCCCTACTGTTTTTTGGTTGAGATATAACTTCCTTCCAGGCTCACACCCCAGTACTGCTCCGTTCTTCTTCCTCATCTCTTGCCATCCCTGCTTCCCACACTGCTGCCTTCTGACCAGCTCCACTTGCCGTGCTTTCTGGGAAGCCTGTTTCATGTAAAGGAACACATGCCCTCACGCTGCCTCAACTGTACATGGCTTTCTTGGGACTGTCTCCCTGAGGTCTTTTCATTCTCCAAGAGTGAGATGTCATTGTCCTCCTGAGTTCAGCAGGTGAGGGTTTACAATCCAGGAGGGAGAGAGCAGGAACTGTGCACAGCAGCAACACAGTTATGTGTCACTTGGAAAAGTGCTTGTCACCTCTCTCAACTGCTTCTTCCAGTTGGTTCAATTTGTATCTCTTGGGACTACATGTTTTAATTCACAATTCAGTCCTACTTCTCTCTCTGGGGCAGCTTCAGATCTTCCTGTTCCATTTCCCCACATTTACTGTAAAAATCAAGCCAAGTCAACTTATTTGAAGTTCCTCAAATATGTCAAGACGTCTACAGCCTCAGAATCTGCTGCTCATTACTGACTCCCTCTAGCTTTAACACAACTTAAGAATCATCTCCCACAAGGAGGAAGGAACTTCCTCCTTCCCACCCTGATTCAGATGTCTGACCACTGTTAAGGACCCCCTTACTTCTTTCTGAGAGTACTCATGCCCGTCTCAGTAGTAAGCTTTCCAGGCCTTCCCTTGACTGAAAGTGCCCAGAGGACACAGATAATGTCTGACCCCAAAATCTGGGTTATTCCCCACCATACAAACTGCGTCCTGCAATGCGCAGACAGCACAACACTGGGTTCACCGAGATAATTTTAGAGGAACCATATTCATACAATTGTAAAGCTAGAAGACAACTTATATGTCACTAAATTGAACTCTCATTTTGCAGATGAGTCCAAAGACACTGGCTTACCATAGTGCCCCAGGAAATTTATGGCTTAATTTTCCCATAGTTTTCCCTGTGCCACCAGACACTTTAAAGAGCTTAAAACCTAATCTCCCAGTTGAATACAATAAGCACACAAATAATTAAAATGCAAGGCATTATATGAAAAACAGAAAGCTCAAGCAGATGGAAGGGGCAGAATTAACATCTTTAGGCCTGGGTGGGGTGTGGCTTGGGAGGGTAATCAGGATTGTGTATAGCAGTTCTCAACTGTTTTGGTCTCAGGACCCTTTTACACTCTTAAAAATGACTGTGAACCTTAAATAACTTTTTTTTGGTGATTATATTCATTTATATTTATTGTATTAGAAATTAAAACTAAGAACATTAAAATACATATAAATACTATACATACTTAAAATAATAAAAATAATTATGTAGTATCAAATTTTTATAAAAATAACTATTTTCCAAAACAAATACCAGGGTGCCAAAAAGTGTATATACATTTTAAGCGGTGTTATCTATGTATTACTTTTCAAAGTTGAATTGAATTACGGTAGCAATGTGTAGTTTGATGTTGGCTCAAAAGACGGCTTTAATCAAATGAATGCTAGTGTCACCATGCGACAGGCAGGGCAATATTACAATTTTAATACAGTTTTTTCCTTTCTTAAAATGTATATACTTTTTTTTGGCACCCTCTGTATAGTGAGAAGTGGCATTTATTTACATTTACGCCAATCTCTTTAATCTCTGGCCTAATAGAAGACAGCTGAATTCTCATATCTACTGCTACATTTACTCTTGAGACAGGTTGTTTTGGTTGAGCCTGAGAAGAAAATTCAGACTCATGCAGATATGTAGTTGGAAAAGAGAAGAGCAGTTTAATAGTCTTTTCAGATAACTGTGGCTATTCTTCTCTATTACATCAAAACTTGACAAGTGGTAGTTTCTCAAAAGTTGCCATGTGGAAAATGAAATCATATCAAATGAATTTTCAGTACTCAGTTATGTTAAAATCTTTTGGTCTATTTTGCATTTAATTAATTAATTAATTAATTAATTAATTAATTAAAGTGTGCGTGTGTGTGGGGAGTGGTCTCACTCTATAGTCCAGACTGGAGTGCAGTGGCAAGCTCACAGCTCACCACAGCCTTGACCTCCTGGGATTAGGCGATCCTCCCAGCTCAGCCTCCCGGGTAGCTGGGATTACAAACCTGCACCATCGTCCCTGGCATATTTTTTGATCTTTTGCAGAGACAAGGTCTCACTATGTTGCCTAGGCAGGCTATTTTGCATTTTAAATGCATACTTCTGTTATATCGTGCACTTGGTTCCTTGGCAATATTGGTTTGCTAAATTATACAGATCTTCCAAATATTGTCACATTTCATTATACAGTATAACATAATCACTTGTTAATATTACCACTAGTTTCATCTGGAAAGAATTTAAGTATTGAGGAACCTGTCATGCTCAGAGTGGTGGATACAAGTTTTCCAAAATTCTAATTTTTGCTTAGAATACTGTCAGTTATTTTCCTGAGGTGACTCATGATATTAATTTTCTGAATACTTATAGTCTGTCAGCTGTTCTTTTAAGTAAAAATGGGTTCCATGAGGAAAGTGTTTCTTTTAGCTCACAGATCAGACAATTGCCCAAGTGCTTTAGTTTTACTTCCCATTTAGACACACAGAATAGTAAAATGATACGTTTCTGAAGGCTGAGATTAATAAAATTAATATATATATATATATTTTTGAGTTAGAGTCTCACTCTGTCGCCCAGACTGGAGTGCAGTGGCAGCTCCCGGTCACCGCAGCCTCGACCTGCTGGGCTCCGGCGATCCTTCCGCCTCAGCCTTCCAAGTAGCTGGAATTACAGGCATGCGCTACCACACCCGGCTGATTTTTTTTGATTTATTGTAGAGATGAGGTCTCGCTGCCCAGGCGGGTCTCGAGCCCGCGGGCTCAGGCAATCCACTCACCTCAGCCTCCCAAAGGCGCAGGATTACAGGCTGAGCCACCGAGCCCGGCTTAAAATTAATAATTTTTACTGCCTTTATCAAGGACATTCTCAAGTGAATCTGGCTCTTTTTTTAATGGCAAGTGCATAGCACCACTATTTTGACTGTGCTGAGTAAGGTGCCTGCAGCTTTATCCACTATTTCCACTATCCGCACAAATGTCAGAGCAGTGAGGAAGGAAATTAATATTTTAGTGTTATGAAAATAGATTTGAGCCAGGCAGGGTGGTTGCCATCCTAGCAATGTGGGAAGCTGAGGCAGGAGGATTGCTTGAGCCTAGGAGTTTGAGACCAGCCTAGGCAACACAGCAAGACCTCATCTTTACCAAAAAAAAAAAAAAAAAAAAAAAATAATTGGGTATAGTGGTACACTCATGTTGTCCCAGCTACTTGGGAGGCTGAGGTGGATCACTTGAGCTCAGGAGGTTGAGGCCATGGTGAGCTGTGATTGTGACACTGAACTCCAGCCTGGGTGACAGAGTGAGACTCCAACTCAAAAAAAAAAAAAAAAGAATTAAGAAAAAAAAACAAACGATTTGATCTTGTGGTCTCTCTGCAAGGGCCCTGAGAGAGGCTGTCACTTTGAGAACTACTGGTGTACAAGACACTGGCTTTGAAAAATGAGTTGGGCCGGGCTTGGTGGCTCAGCCTGTAATCCCGCGCCTTTGGGAGGCTGAGGTGAGTGGATTGCCTGAGCCCGCGGGTTCGAGACCCACCTGGGCAACTTGGCGAGACCTCATCTCTACAATAAATCAAAAAATCAGCCGGGCGTGGTAGCGCATGCCTATAATTCTGGCTACTCGGAAGGCTGAGGCGGAAGGATCGCCGGAGCCCAGCAGGTCAAGGCTGTGGTGGCCGGGAGCGGCCACTGCATCCAATCTGGGTGACAGAGTGAGACTCCAACTCAAAAAAAAAAAAGAAAAAAAAAAGAAAAATGAGTTGGGTTTTGATAGGATACAATGAGGGAGTAAGTGGGAAGTGTGAGCATAGCTGAAGGACAGCAGGCTGGCAGTTTGGCTGAAGGAGGAAAGCAGAGGCAGCTGAAACTGAAAAGATGCCCTGAAAGGTTCGAGATGCCTTCATGATGACCCACCTAGGTTTAAGCCAGACAGGGGAACAGGGGAAGAGGCAGGCTAGGGAGAACATTTTTTAAAAAAGGAAAGTTGTGGCTTCAACTTATATAAACTCAAGATGCCATGTTTACATTGACTAGTTATAAAATGAAACGATAGCAATGTTGCTTTTCTCATAGAGACTGACTAAAACAAACATATTGGTCAAATGACTTGCTGTAAAAAACATGCTACACTACTACTTTAATTTAGACAGTATTCATTTTAGAAGGAAAAAGAATGAGAACATTAATTAGGCACTTATTCTGAACCAAACATATAACAAGTTTTATGATTTAATCCTCACAAGCTTACAAATGAGATAGCACAATTAACCTAGATAAGGCAAATGAAGCCTAAAAAGCCAAATAATTTTCTAAGGGACATGACTCTGAACTCTAATTTTGTAACACTTCATTTTGTCATCCATCACTTCCAGGTATTTGGGGGAAAGTAAAATTTAATTATCATCCATGTATATATTTATATATCCTACATAATCTTTTAAATCAGGATACAAAATGGTGTTACAAACCCAAAGAAATAGAATAAGATGTGTAACTTCTAAAGAGTGTATATTTTGAATTTTTTCTTTGCTTCAGGAATTATTTTATACAATAAACATCACTTATTACTGGGGGCAGTATGTTGGCTGATAGAGATTTTTATGAAAATAAAATGGCTGAGAAATACTAGCATTTAAAATTTATTGCTAAGCTTCATCACAGTACTACTGGATACAAAAGCTTTTTTCCCCCTTACTCTTAAATATTAGGCTAATAGGAAAAGGAGAGAAAGTCATTCAGATGCATAGTCTGATGCAATCTTCTTTGGCCCAAGAAAAGAAGGGTGCTAAGTTCACTGACATCAACAAACAGGATCTGGATATACATATACCACATCAACAGTCTGTTCTTCTTGAACTTGGACCTGCTCCTTGGAATACTCACGTTTTTTACATATGAATTGTACACACACACACACATACATACTCAAAGTCATGTTATGCTTCTCCTCCCCAGTGAAAACAAATTCTCTGTTTAACTGGATGTTTGGAAACTTTTCTGTTGATA
Organism: Carlito syrichta; assembly: GCF_000164805.1. NCBI lineage: Eukaryota > Metazoa > Chordata > Mammalia > Primates > Tarsiidae > Carlito > Carlito syrichta. Next base: position 80,665 of record NW_007033802.1, read on the forward strand.
TTTTAAAATACATTATCACAATTATTTCAAATTAATGCCCATGTGAATATTTTATTATAACACAAAAGAAGAAGGTAAATACAGAGTAAAGCTATTTATTATTTGCTCATTTCTAGGGTCTGAGAGTATAACACAGTTCAGTTACCTGGCTCGACAAGAGATACTTGCTAAAGGCAGAAAATTATTATAAATACTGAAAACAAGTAGGCAAAACATCTTGCAAGTTTTAAAATATAGTTGATTATGAACTATGCTTTTCTTCTATATTGATATTAAAATAGTTGCATTTTAGCTTAAATTACAACAGGTAATAATTTATTCATTTTGTTATAACATATAACATTCTACATTTTAGATTGAAATAGTATAATATCAAAAAGCTTATAAATTGCCAATAAAAGTGGAAACTTATATATACATTTCTGACATTGGGGAATTATTATAGTCATGCTATGGAATGCCAAACACAGGCAATGTATCCAAGTTTTAGAATAGTTACTATGAAATAATAAAAGGGCAAAAAAGGAAACAGGATAGTTTTGTCCTTCCAAAGTAGAGGCAACGTAGGTTAACAAATATTTTCAAATTAATGGTTTAGTAAAATTGTTCACTGGAATAAAAACAGAACTTTACCATTATAACTAAAATGCGAAATTCTATGAGGTTCTGAATGTGTAGATCTTGTTGCTCTGCTATTTTTTGGAATAGTTGACTTCAGTCCTAATCCCCTTATAGTTCTGACACAATTACACAGAGATATAGTTTTAGGGAGTAAAAAATTTTTATTGAAAGATAAAATCTGTATACATATCCTTAATACAAAAGTGTGAGCATAGGACACTGAGATTTGCGATGCTAGATTTACTACAGTAAGCTTTACAAGTATGCAAATATGTCATAGCTAGCAAAAGGATTTTAATGATCAGATCTCTCTTGCTTCAGTAGGGTGGATGGAACGAATTCAGCATAAGACTAAGCATAACTTTGTTTTGATTATTCCCTTTCAGTGTGTCCTGTGTCATACATTTGAACTATATAGTAGACACATGTGATGGTAACGAGTTTTTGGCAGATTAGAAAGCCCCTAGAATCTCTCAATGGGGCTGGGAACTGGGAATTTTGAGGTAACCAATTTCCTTAATGTGCTACTCTTGTAGGGCTCTCAAGTCTCAGTGATGTCAAGAAAGAGTTCAACAGGTTACCTGCTAGTTCAGTTATGCTTTATCTGTCTTTTCATGTACTTATCTAATAAACAATTTATCAATCTGATCCAACTAGAAGAGTCTACAGGCTCCCCAATGGAGTTTCAGGCATTAAAATTAAAAATTAAATTAAGTGAAAATAAAAGTTTTAGACTAGAAAATACTTGGAAAATCCAACAGTGATCTGTCTATATTAGAAATTTTGTAATTTCAGGTGTATCAAAAGCTATTTTTAGATATAAATGAATATTCACTAAAATAAACTAAATAACTTTTGATATCTAAATGAACATAAGGAGGAGAAATAAGCTAATTTAGAGAACATAATTATGTATAACACTGCTTTAAGTCAGTGGGGTAGATCAGATATAAGTGTTTTCACAAAATACATTTCTGAAAATCCTTTGGTTAGCCACTGATCATGTGGTTTCTGCCATGTCTAAATTATGATCTTTGGGAACAGATCTGACTGGAGGAAGTGCTGTAAACACCCTCGAATGACCTCTCTGCCCTGGCTGGCTTTATCCACTTTAGCTGCTACACATGAGGACTGTTTTGCTAAGTGTATTAGCAGTCAATACTACAGTTGCTAATGAAAGGCTACATATTTTTATGGAACTCTACAACTATACTTCCATTTGACAGGAGATAGGCTAGCAAAGACTGAGGATACTTGTTACTTACTAAGTGAAGCATCCATATATGAAAGAGGAATAATTTCTAAGTGTTATAACACATTATTCTCCCAAGTTCATTTGATCTTCAGAAATGTGTGTAGTTGTATTATATGAAACTCACTGACTTTTCCAAAGGGAATGATACTGCTAGGCACCTTTACCGAAACATTTTGTTGATTAATGGGGACTGCTGCCATGGATGCATTTGTCCCAATGTGAACTCCGCCTTTCTAATGTTTACCACAAACCCAATGAAGCTGACGGTCTGTCCAGAGGTCAGTCAGATCTTCAATGGTTCTCCAGCTACACTGGCAGGCATATGCCCGTGCTCCTTTCTTCTTTATCAACTTTGCTTTTAGCTTGTGGAATTCTGGCATGTTGTTCCTATTAGTAAAACAGGGAAGTTTTAGTACAGTGGCTTTGTTCAGTGCTTAAGGACTCAAAAAAAAAGTCTCATTGCTTTATTTTCTTAACTTTATGGTATCTGAACACTGAACAACCTTGGTCTCCTCACACTAACAATAGGAGATATGCTTCAGTGTTCTTTTTCTGATGGACTTTTCATGATAACCCTCTAGGCCTGCTTATGAAGACTGTCACAGAATATAATGACCTAAAGGGCTGAAGAATTATTAATTTGTCCTATCAGAGATGCTATATCAGCAGGGTGGAAAGTATTTTAAAAGCTTGCAAAATGGCAAGCAGAGAAAATATAAGAGGCTTCTGATGAATGAAATGCAGAAAATTTTCATTAGCAGAGAAAAAGTGTCTGACATTTCTTTTTCTCTCTCGCTTTTTTTAAAGAAAGCAGGATTTATTGAGAGGACAGAAAAGCTCCCACTGTGGGAAGGGACCCAGAGTGGTTGCCCTGTTATTTCTATATGTTGAACTTAGGTGTATCTTTAATTTACTTCAATGATCTGCTTATTTACTTACACTATCAGCCACAAAATAAATGTCTATCCTCAAATAAGTGTTACCAATGCTAAAATAATTAAATCAGTGAGCAGGACCATCATAAAAATAATAATCAGTGGTCTTGATACCATTATTTAAAAAGACCATAGAAGCCAATTTAAGTTTAAAAAAGAAAATTATGATTTTCATGATAATCCATGTAATGAGCTTATATAAACATTCTGTGGCAAAGAAAAAAATTAAATAAAATGATAAAAAAGTGAAAGGATGAAATACAGTATAAATACTAAAAAAAGGAGATACAGTGTTAACCATTTCTTGTGGATATAGTTGCATAGAAGGCAGGCTACAAAGTGCCCTCTGGTGGTCAACGGGCACCACATTCAGTGTGGTATGTACAAAATTCAAGCACAATTTAGAACGTCGGAACCTAAAAAATCTGAGAGATTTTCCAGGCTAACTGTTTGATTGCAGAAAACTGAGACTCTAGCTAGCTAAATGACTTCGCTAAAGGAAGAAATATATATGTTTTAACAAAGAAAAAGACCCCACCAAAACTAAGCTGTTTAAATGAAGGAAAATCTCCTTTATTCAACTCGCAATATATTTTGAGATGTAACATTTGATACTTGACTAAATCCTCAGTTAGATATTACAGGAATCATGAATAGCCAGGGATCTAATTACTATATTTCAAATGCTTTTTAGAAAAGCACATACCTTAAAAACTTAGAAAAAAAAAATCATTTCATTATTTTCTCTTAAAGAACACACATATTTAATATAAATTTTTTTCTTTAGCTATTATGGCAGAGTGGTCAATAAATATAACTTATGTTTCTTTTAGAAAGTTCTAAAATTTATCAAAGCTAGGATACACTTATTTCCCTCATCTGTAAAATAGGACAATAAAACACAGAGTGTTCAACTGCACAGCATTTCACTGTGCAACAAGTGTGCAGATTGGCACCACTGAAAATAAACAGCTCCCATGTTCTGCTGGACAGTCAATGGTACTCTGTGAACCTGCTATCTTGTCTTGGGTCACTGCCCACTTCTGGTTTCCCTCAATGATTATAACCCATTCTCCTGAAGTGTTTCTTCTACCCTCCAGCCCCTTACTTTTAGCAGATCACATACTCATCCTCAAAACTAGGCCAACAGATGCAAAAAGCTTTCAATTTCCTGGCTAGCTCTTCCAGAATGTATCCATTCTTACCGCCTCACCCTCAGTCACAGAGGTTCTCCTCTTCCTATCCAAGGCTCACTTCCCATCAGCACTCAGGGCTCCATTGCTTCCAAGATCTGGCTACTCACACACTCATCCCTTCCCATGTCTGCCCTCCTCTTTGATAAAGAGAATTTATTGATAAAAAGAGAATTAGATTTGTCTACTGACCTGGAGAAATATCCAAAGCAAGGTAAACAGTAACATAAAGAGAATGATCTTATTTTTGTAAAACAATAACAACAATAAAATTCCTATCTAGGTGGTTATAAGTTTGTAAGAACATGGAACAAAACATAGGAGGTTACTATATCTTTCTTTCTCTCTCTCTCTTTCTATACATCCATCCATCCATCCATCCATCCATCCATCCATCCATCCATCCATCCATCCATATCAAAGCGTCTCCTATCTTGACAATCGATCCCTTAACTACCTTCACTGACAGTCTTCCTGGGTGATACATCCAATCTCATGGCTTCAACTACACTTCATAGATTGCATTTCCTGCATGACTTTCAAAGTCACAGTTCCAAAAACTTTCATGAAGGAACATATAGCCTCTTCCTTCAAATTTGTTCTCCAATGCTCTCATCAATGGACAGTATCATTGTCTCTCTATGTGAAGCAAGACAGAAACCTAGGATTTATCACAAATGTTATCCGTCTTTCACCTTCCATAGCCAAGACCACCTCCAAAATATCTCTTAAATATATCTATTCCTCTCTCCCCTCCTCACTGCTGTAATTCAGATCCTCATTTCTTTCACAACGAATTACCTCAACATCCCTTCATTAGCCCCCATGATTCTCAACTAGCCTAGTTCTCATATAGTAGTCAGTTATCTTTTAAAAAATTCACATCTATTCAGATCTCGCTCCTGATTACAAACTTGCAAAGAATTGTCTACTGCCTAAATAATGAACCCAGATTCCTTGGAATTTATTCCCTGGATCTTCTGATCTTTCTCTACTACTTCACCTCTTGCCATCTCTTGCCTTGTATCCAATGCTTTACACAGCTCAAACGACCTGTAATTCCCCAATCATGCCACATGGTTTCAACCTCTCTGTGTCTTTAAAAATACCTCCTAAAAGAATGCCAGTGTTCATCCTGCTTGCTGGGCAGACTTCTGATTATTCTACAAGACTCTAAGAGGCCTCCCTCTGATACCTGAGGATAGAGTGCATTCACCTTGCTGTGATGTCCCTCTTTCTTTTAACCTGTTCTCCTGTTTCATTCATCACATGATCTTGTTCCATGATGTCTCTCCCTCTCAAAACTGAGCACTACTTGAGAGCAGAAACTGAGTTCTCCTCATCTTATGAGCCCAATGTCTAACAGTGCCACAGACTGGGTGCTGAATAATGTCTTCTGGATAAACAAACACTAACAAGTTATAAAAAATAAATACCATATCAATGATTCATATTCCGATGGTAAAGACAGTCTTACTCTTTTTTTTTTGAGTTGGAGTCTCATTCTGTCACCCAGGCTGGAGTGCAGTGGCACGCTCATGGCCACCCCAGTGTTGACCTGCTGGGCTCCAGTGATCCTTCTGCCTCATCCTCCCAAGTAGCCAGAACTACAGGTGTGCGCTACCATGCCTGGCTAATTCCTCTTGCCTCGGCCTCCCAAAGTGCTGAGATTATAGGCTGAGCCACTGAGCCTGGTCACCTTATTCTTTACTTGTGCCATTCTCTTATTACTAAGCATCTTGAGGACTGAAGTATTTTCTACTCATTTAAATAATAACTACTTATTTCTTTTTAACAGTGTAATATACCTCCTAGTTGTCACTGTTTTATCTAAAAGTATATATTTTTAAAACCAGGCTGCTACAGATCTAAAATAAATCAACTGGTGTTCTTGCTAACTTTGAGACACTACAAGTTCCTCAAGTACAAACTAAGTTATCCAGAAGTTTTCTTTATGCCTGTGTTCACCACTGTTTTGATATGACATGCATTTTATGATCCTATGCTAGTTTTATAAAAATTCATCTTGGTGACATAGGGGGATTATTAACCACTTATTAGATTAACTAATAGATAGTAAACAGTGCAGACTTTAGAAAAGTCAGGAAAGGCAAAATGAACCTGAAATTAAAAGCTAATTTTTCCAACTATGGGAGTAAAAAGTGGGCTAAACTTAAGAGTGGGGGGTTTTTGACCTGGGATTTTGGGACTACACTAGGCTTTATTTTAGCTGGGAACTGTAAAACCTCTCAAACTAAATTTTGCATGCATTTGTATATTTAAATTGTGTATGTATGCATACGAAGAGGATTCAAAGCTTTCATAAGATTTTCAAAGTGGTTCTTTTTTTTTGAGTCAGAGTCTCACTCCGTCGCCCAGACTAGAGTGCAGTAGCATGCCCACAGCCACCACAGCCTTGACCTGCTGGGCACAGGTGATCCTTCCGCCTCAGTCTTCTAAGTAGCTGGAATCACAGGTGTGCACTATCACGCCCGGCTAATTTTTTGCTTTATTATAGAAATGAGGTCTTGCCAAGTTGCCCAGGCTGGTCTTGAACCTCTGGACCTCAGGCAATCCTCTTGCCTCTGCCTCCCAAAGTGCTGGAATTATAGGTATGAGCCACCGTGTTTGGCTTCAAAGTGGTTCTTCAGGTGAAAAATCTTAGAAACTATTAAATTAGGGGAGACTCCTATGGATTTACCTGAGACTGGCTGACAGAAGATGGGTGAAAGAAAGTCTCTCTCATCTTTTTATTTATGCTAGTAAAAAGTGCTGCAGTAATATGCTGATTACTTGTATCTGAAAATAGTCTTTGTTTAGGCACAGGTTTGGGGGCCAAAAATGCACGATATGTGCACTTCAGTCATTTTTAACTTTTAATTTTTATTTAAAAATGTGAATGTATAGTTCAAATACATTTTTATAACTTGTAACACCTTAGAAATGTTAGGTATTCTGTAAGTATATAAGAATGTACAAATTATAAAAACATGAGTAAGACCCTATCCCACACCACAAGGGAAAAGGCAGCCATATACCAACCTAAGGGCTTCAATTTTATATTATAGTATTTAACAAGTACAAAGTGCTGCAAACACACAGGAAAGGACGAGTTTACCTCCAAGATGAGAGAAGAATCATGGAAGATGCATGATGAATTGTACTTTGAAGGTTCAGGTAGATAAAATAGTGGTAAGGTGTCTCAGGAGGTGGAGAGCTTGCACAAAGTCAGAGGGAATGGGAGTACCGAGTGCTACGATGATGTAAGTTGAGATATTGCAAAGGCAAAATGTACATTGTGGGAAGATAAAGCTGGATGACAGGTAGATGGGAGCTAGATATTGGAGGGTCTTGAATGCCATGCCAAGGCATTTGGACATTATTCTGTAAGTGGAAGGGTGCTAGGAGAATGGTATGCTCAGAGCTATGATTTAACTCTGAGCAAGGGCAGGATGGTCTGAAAGTAGAGACCATAGGCAGAAAAATCAGCATGGAGGCTACTTCTGTATTCTCATCCATGAGTAACATGCCCTTATCTAGGCTAAGAGTAGATGGATGGAAAGGAGATGGGTAACAGAAGTACAATCACGCATTGCTTAACAATAGGGATATGTATGAGAAATGCATTGTTAGGCGATTTTGTCACTGTCATAGAGTGTACTTAAACAAACTTAGATGGTGTAGCCTACAACACACCTAGGCTCGATGGTATAGTCTATTGCTCCTGGGCTGTCTAGCATGTCACTGTTTAGACCACCATCACCACAAACACATAAGTAATGCATTGTATTACAGTATTACACAGCTATGATGTCACTAGGCAACAGGAATTTTTCAACGCCATTATGCTCTTATGGGACCACTGTCAGATATGTGGTCCACTGTTGACCCAAACATCATTATGTGATACATGACTGTATGGAAGAGGTGGAAGCCACATGATCTGGCTAGGTTCACCAAGAGAGAATAGAGCAAACTAAGAGATATAAAGAATTTGGTGAATTTTATACTGAGTGGAGTTCTTTATAAACATACCTGAAAAACAGATAGTCACATGATTTGTCCCACATATAGTCATCATAGCTTACCACCAAGAAATCACAGGCTATACAACGCAGATGATCACATGCTCTGTTGAGAAAAAAAGAATTGTATATTAAAGATTAGGACAGCCCCCTCAGGACCCTCCCACTGTGGGAGCTTTTCTGTCTTCTCAGTAAACTTTCTTAAAAAAAAAAAAGGTTATTGGTGGCCAGGTGCAATGGCTCACACTTATAATCCCAAAACTTTGGGAGGTCAAGGCAGGAGGATCGCTGGGGTCCAGGAGTTTGAGATCAGCTTGGGCAACATAGCAAGACCTCATCTCTACAAAAAATTGAAAAGTTAGCCAGGCATGGAGGTACGTGCCTGTAGCCCCTGCTATTCAGGAGGCTGAGGTGGAAGGATTGCCTGAGTTCAGGATTGCTGAGGCCGCGGTGAGCCATGATTGTGCTACTGCACTACAGCCTAGGCAACAGAGTGACACCCCGACTCAAAAAAAAAAAGATTATTTATTGGTATGTTTAAATGTGATAATATGGTGATTTATTCACAGGATACACCACATATTACATATTGCTGAATAAACAACAGAAAAGTACAGATTAAATAATTATAAATGTTTACACTAAAGGATTGTTTACAGATCTAAACTTTAAGGTTAAATTTTTGCACAGCCCTATTTTACTAAGGTCTTGTACACTCAAGACAGACATATACATGTATATTATATAGAAATAAAATAAACAAAATGGATTTCTAGATCTTTTAATTCCATGGTTTTCAAATTATGTCTAAGGGAGATCTTCATTTAAGCTAATTTCTTTAAATGATCCCCTTTCTGTTGAAGTTTTCAGTAATACTTCTATCAAAGAATAGGCCACATTACCCTGAGATCAATCTGTCTCCTGCAAGCTGTTAAGTGCTGGGACAAGATTTTATTTGTTTCTGCTTCCTTACTACTTGGCATAATTTATTCATTTACCCACTTAAACAATATTTACTGAGAACTGTGAGATTCAGTCTCAATGGAGCCTGAATTGTAGTTAGAGAAGAAATAATCAATACTCATAATAACTAAATTATGTAGTATGTTAGAAGTTAAAAATGTTTTGAATGAAATAATAAATAGAACTGGATAAAGAAAACTGGGAGTATTGGGAGGCGATGGGTTCCAGTTTTAAATAGGGTGGTCTGTATAAGCCTTATGAGAAAGCACATCTGAGTAGTTTCTTTAAATGGAGTGGTAACTGGTAGGGTTAAGAGAAGGTTATATTTAAAAAGGGAAGAAGAGCATGTTTGTGTATTGGTGACAAAAGTGCACTGAAGAGCAAAACTCTGATGATGGAGAGGGTGGGCAGAACTGCTAGAATGACTAGCATATAATATGTATTCAATGACTATCTGGAGAATTGAAATTAGGTGGAATTCTTTTTTTTTTTTTGAGTTGGAGTCTCACTCTGTCGCCCAGACTGAAGTGCAGTGGC
>NW_007033802.1:90213-127743 GCF_000164805.1 Carlito syrichta
CTCGAACCTGTGGGCTCAGGCAATCCACTCACCTCAGCCTCCCAAAGCATGGGATTACAGTCTAAGCTACCGAGCCCAGCACGTGCAATTCTTAAAACAACTGTGTACATACTGCATAGTAACTTTAGGAGTAAAATGGTATTATATGGTGGACTCAGTTGGCTTAGTCTGTAAACCCAGCACTTTGGGAGGCCAAGGTGAGTGGATTGCCTGAGCCTGAGGGTTTAAGACCAGCCTGGGCAACTTGGTGAGACCCCATCTCTACAATAAATAAAAAAATTAGCTGGGCATGGTAGCGCATGCCTGTAGTTCCGGCTTCTTGGAAGGCTGAGATGGAAGGATCGTCGGAGTCCAGCAGGTCGACACTGGGGTGGCCATGAGAGTGTCACTGCACTCCAGCCTGGGCAATGGAGTATGACTATAAGTTAAAAAAAGAATTACAAATAGCTGCTGCACACAATTTGATTTGTATAACAATTATGATTTACTTTAAGGAAACTTTATTGTTTGAAGTGTTTAAAAATGAGGACAAACAAAAACATTTGATCATATAAAAATTAAAAGAAAATTTAACAAAAGTTTTTAAGATACTTCCCCTAAAAGTGAAAAACCAGTAACGGAGGAAAAGAAAACATTTTCAACACACAAATGCTTATACTATACAAAAGGTGCTTAGTAATGACCAAAAAAAAAAAAAAAAAAAAAAAAATTCTCAATTTCACTAGCACAGGCAGCAAGGAAGAGTATTTAAGAGCATGAACTCTGGACAAAGAATGCCTAGGTTCAAATGCTGATTTCACTATTTACTAGCTGTGTAATTGTTGCTGAGTAACTTAAATTCTTTGTGACTTAGTTTCCTTATCCATGAAATGGGGAAAATAAAAATACACACCTCACAGGATTATTTAAGGACATAGTGAGTTTATATTGGCACATAGTGTTTATTAAAAAGTATAAAAGTATTTTATAAATAATTGAAATGTAAAGTAATCATGAAATATATCTTTTAATCAATTAAATTAGCAAGACTTAGCATTCTCATACATTTCTGGTGGGTATGTGACTTTCTATAACCTTTTGGCATTGTTTTTAAATTAAAATTATACCTAGACATTGTATTAGCAATCCAATTTTGAGAAACCTATGACATATAAATAAAAGCACACATATAAAAGCATATATCAAGAATTTTTACTGTTGCATTGTTGAAGTGGTAAAAAAAAGGAAACTTCTGAATATCAAAAAGGAAAAAAGAATGGATATCATACGGTACACTTATAATATGGAATATCAGGCAACTGATAAAGAGTTAATTAGATTTATTTACTGACCTGGAGGGCTATTCAAAGCCAGGTGTACAATGATATATATAGCATGATTCTAGCTTTTGTAAAAACAAACAAAAAAATTCCTATATAGGTGGTTATAAGTTTATAAGAACATGGAGCAAAATGCAGAAGGTTATACATTATGCAGCTATCACTGGTTGTCTTGGGAGTGGTAAAAATGAAGGGGAGTGAGGGAGATTATCTTTTTCTTTATACATTTTTCAATTTTATTTTTTCAATTAGTATGTAATATTTCAATAAGAAACTAATTTTAAAAGCTCACATAATTAGTATTTTCACCTATTTCTCTTCAAAATTTAGATACATTAACTTCAAAACTGCAAATACTTTTTGGCCTGAAAGTTTCTTTGAGAATGCTTTATATTTCTAAAAATATCAACCATAACAATAACTAAACATTTAAAATCTAGTTTCATAATTCTATATTTTCTTTCAAACCATTAGCAATGTATGAAGTTGCATTTTACATATGGAAATTCACAATTACATTCACACATACTTGAACTCAGATTTTGAATGCACAAGCCAGGAAATGCAAAATGATGGTTCCCAAAGCTATCATAACTTGCTTTCTTATGCATATGTAGTTTATTACATGATTGCACAGAGTGTTAACTTTAATGCCTTAATACATATGTGCAATTTGGCTGAATTACTGCTGTTGTGGGAACTATAATTTAGAATTTCCTGACATTTTGTATGTGTAAAATCTCAACCATAATGTTAAATACAGCTTTTTAATTTAATTTAAAATTTAGGAGTTTATTCAAATCTATTCACACTACCACATTATTCTACAAACACTGTCCTCTGAGAGTCATAAAACTAACTTGCAGCTAAGAAATCATTCCACTGCTACAATTTACTCTATTAGATCATAATTAGTACCAGTCTATGGAATAATCCAGGTAGTTTAAAAAATAATTAGGAGAATAAAATTCAACTGGCTTGAAAATGCCTTGGTTTTGTCTATACAGTCATAATGCCATCACGCTTCCTACTAGTACTCTTTCTACTTTCCACCAACGGGGTAAAAGACAAATCTTTACACTCTAAAATCCTTACCCCCAAATCGGAGCTTTATCTAGAAATCAAATAGGCAGAATAGACTGAATTTCCTTTACTGGCTGTCATGGTAGCTCACTACCGGTAATTCCAGCACTTTCGGGGGCTGAGGTAGGGGGATTGCTTGAGCCCAGGAGTTTGAGATTAGCCTGGACAACATAGAAAGACCTTATCTCCACAAAAATAAAAAAAATTAGTTGGGTGTGGTGGCATGTGCTTGTAGTCTCAGATTTTCAGGAGGCTGAGGCAGAAGGATCATCTGAACTCAGGAGGTCAAGGCTATGGTGAACTATGATTGTGACACTGCACTCCATCCTGGGTGACAGAGTTAAGACTCTAACTCATTAAAAAAAAATTCCTTTACTCCTTGGGTATATAAATCAGTGCTTATTGTCAAGGTTTATGTATATAAAAGCATATCTAATATAAAGTCATGAGTCCAGTGAAAGACACAGGCCTTTTCCTCTAAAATGAGGAGGGAATATGTATATTTGAAGGAGGGGGAAAAAAAATATATGAAGGTGTCCTTTTGTCCAGACAATAAACAGAATCAACTGTTTTAAAGATATTTATGGTGGGAATGCCCAAAATACAGCCCAATAGAAACTGTGGGGAGACACTATGTTCTCTGTTAAATACAATCTATCGTATCTACATAGTAGGACTACATATCTTGATGTTTGGACAGTATGAAAAATAACAGCAGCTACAATGGCAAAAGTAGCTAAGATTTTTCTCTCTCATATACATGACATAGCTTCTGCCAAGTGGTATACTAGAAAGCATAATGGATTAGGAATCGAGTTACCAATTTGAGTGCTTGATTTGTAATAATTGATGTGACCTTGGGCAAGGCCTATTACCTGGGAGTCATTCTTGACAATTTTCTGTCTTATCTCTTGTAGTCATTTAATCACTGAATTCTGTCAACTCTATATTCTAAATATCTCAGATCTGACACTTTTCCCCAAGAGTCCTAGAGTCATTGCACAATCATCTTTTTCCTGGACTACTCTAACTACTGCCTGCTGACTAAGCTCCTGTGTGCTCTCCTGTCTAGTCCCTAGCTTGAAAAATTCCCAAGCCATTTTCCATACAACAGCTAAAATGACTTATTTTTATTTTTAGAAACACAGATCTGACCCACTGAACATAGAACACACTTTTTCTAAAATCCACCAGAGGATTAGAGGACCCTAACCAAAATGCCTCTCGATGATCTCTCCAGCCCCATCAGAAGCCATTCTTTTCCCACTATTCACTATGCTCCAGCCCAGCCAGATGTTCTGTTCCTCCAACACCCCAGCTCCTTGCCTCCTCAGAGACCTTCTAAACATGGTATGCCCTCTTGCTCCTCTCTTTGCTTAACTCCTACACGTTTTTCATATTGTGGTTTGATTAAATGTCTGCTTAGGGAGGCATTCTCTGACCCTGCATAGTAGCTATGATGCTCATAATATATGTTTACCGTATCCTGTACTTTCCCTTCATATCATCATTTCCATTAAATGGAAACTGAATACTTATTTGTGGCATTATCTATTCAAAGTCTATCCCCTCACCTAGACTTAAAGCTTTTCTGAGGACAGAGATTTATTTGTTTGTTCACCATAATTTGTTCACTTATCTTGAGGTGAGGATTTACCAACCTACCAGGTGGTTAATGTGTGTTTGATGCATTTAACACAAGTACCTCAATCTCTTTTATAAAATGGAGTTAAAAATTCTTGCTCTATTTGCATCTTGGGTTTTTCTCTGTGGAGCAGGTGAACCAATATGCATATATAAAAAAGGTGCTCTGGACAGAATAAAGTAAACTTCATACATAAAATATAGTATATGCATATGAATACATATGTGTTTATCTTTTTATGGCTGCAGATTTTGTGTCACTAAAGGGGCAACTGATAAAAGATCTGAGAAGGTAAACATTTACCTCTACATACATATGCAATTGGCATCTCCTCTTACAGCTGTGCAGGAGGTGGGAATGGGGACTGATGGATTTTGGCATCCTCCTGGATCAACACTATGTGATAAGACCCTCAAGCTACAAAAACAAGCTGTTCTTTTGTCTATTGAAATTCCATCTGGAACAAGACTGCTCTGTGCTAGAACTAAATCAAGGTAAACACAAAAATATAACACACATAAGAAAATCTTAATAAGATATTTACTCTTTGGAAATAAACTGTATTCTTTTTAAAAGACCATTTTAAATATCAGAAGGTGTTTACCTATAAGTAAACACTGATATGAATTTCCTAAAATAAAATAGAAGTGGTAGAATATAGGATTCTTGCCCATGAGATATAACATAAGGAGAAAGCAGGATTAATAGATGAAAAAGACACCCCTAATTACAAACTAGGATATTGATAGTAGCCAGCTGGTTTTTGTACCACAGGCACAGCTTTCATATATTATTTGATTTAATCCTCAAAATACCTCTAGGAAGTATATTTAGTTTATTATTATTATTATTATTTTGAGTAGGAGTTTCACTCTATTGCCCAGGCTGGAGTGTAACGGCATGCTCATGGCCACTGCAGCCTCGACCTGCTGGGCTCAGGTGATCCTTCTGCTTCAGCCTTCCAAGTAGCTGGAACCACAGGCATGCACCACCACACACAGCTAATTTTTTGATTCATTACAGAGACGAGATCTTGCCAGGTTGACCAGGCTGGTCTCGAACACATGGGCTCAGGCAATCCTCTCACCTCCACCTCCCAAAGAGTTGGGATTAGTATGTTTAGTTTTTAAGGGAGAGGAAACTGAGGTTTTAGAAGGTAATATCCTTTTTCTTTTCTTTTTTGAGAGTCTTACTCTGTTGCCCAGGCTGGAGTGCAGTGGCATGCTCATGGCCACCACAGCCTTGACCTGCTGGGCTCAGGTGATCCTTCCGCCTCAGCCTTCCAAATAACTGGAACCACAGGCCCTCGCCACCACACCCGGCTAATTTTCTTTTATTGTAGAGATGAGGTCTTGCCAAGTTACCCAGGCTGGTCTTAAACTCCTGGCTTCAGGCAATCCTCTCGCCTCTGCCTCCCAAAGTGCTGAGATTACAGAAGTAAGCCACCACGCCTGGCTAATATCCCTTTTCAAGGGTTCAGAGCTTCTGGGTGGCAGTGCAGCTTTGTACTCAGGGATTCTGATACCTTCTTCACGTCATGGGTGTAATCACTAGCTTCTTTCTATGTTCCTCTATTGGCCAGTGTTTTGCCTTTTTTTTTTTGGTAAACTAAAGCAGGGCTTAGGACATGAACATTAAATAAATTTAAGAAATGAAAAAAGTTCAAATAGAATGAGAAAATCAATCTGCAGTATGTTAATTAAGTAGCTAAAACAGCAGGGGACATGCATTAGAAAGGAGTGTTGGCCAGGCATGGTGGCTCAATGCCTGTAATTCAGTACTTTAAGAGGCTAAGGTGGGAAGACTGCTTGAGACCAGAAGTTTGAGACCAGCCTAGACAATACAGCAAGATGTTGTCTCTCTAAAAAAAAAAAAATTAACAAGATGTGATGGTTTGTGCCAGTAGTTCCAGCTTCCTAGGAGGCTGAGGCAGAAGGATTGCCTGAGCCCAAGAAAAAAAGAGAAAGAAAGGAAAGAGTGTCATTCCAGACAGGGAATAAATGTAAAAATACTCAGATGCAAAAAAAAAAAAAAAGTAAGTGGGAAGTAGAGACTGTCAACTAGTGTCCTAGTGGAAGTGAGGTTTCTGATCTTGGCTTTAATTGAAGGTGAAAGAACTAGAGAGAAGAGGAACAACAAAGAAAACAATTTGGTAAAGCAAATGGTGAGTTTAGAGTTAATGTGAAAAAAATGGCAACTCTCATTTGCCTTTTGAATGGGGGGAGGCACTCAAAATACTATCTCAGG
Organism: Carlito syrichta; assembly: GCF_000164805.1. NCBI lineage: Eukaryota > Metazoa > Chordata > Mammalia > Primates > Tarsiidae > Carlito > Carlito syrichta. The sequence goes on from NW_007033802.1 coordinate 96,508, forward strand.
GATATTATCTTGAATGCTGTATGTGGGTGAGACTAGAGAAGATAGAGTGGATAGTAACCAGGATACCGCTGCTATAGTTCATGGGTGTCTTGACAGAACCCTGGAATAGAGGTGGCATGGCTCTGAACATGACTGAGACAAGTCCAACTGAGTTGTTGTAGGTAATTCACGATCGACAGCAACAACACTATACCTTTTTTTCTAAGGGCAGTTGTTATCTCTAATTCTTTGTACACATGATGAACCGGGTGCAGTGGCTCATGCCTGTAATCCCAGTACTTTGGGAGGCAGAGGCAAGAGGACTACCAGAGCTCAGGGATTTGAGACCAGCCTGAGCAACATGGCAAGACCTCATCTCTACAATAAATCAAAAAATCAGCCAGCATGGTGGCACATGCCTGTAGTTCTAGCTACTTGGAAGGCAGAGGCAGAAGGATCACCTGAGCCCAGTGCAGGTCGAGGCTGTGGTGGCCATGAGTGTCTAGCCTGGGTGACAGAGTAAGACTCTGACTCACAAAAAAACGAAACAAAACAACCCCCCCCCAACCACACGATGATTCAACTGCTACTAATTCTTATTTACAGCACTTACAGTGGGCAGCACCCCAGTGGATTATATTAGCCTGTTTCCTGCTTGGTGTTCCCATAGAAGTCCGGTTTCTCCAGACTCTCATATTCACTTTGGTCCTATCGCCCTTCCTTTCAGGCTTCCTAGGATCTAGACTAGTACCACCAAGATCCTCCAACAATGTCTTTTTTAGCTCCCACTTCTATTTTTCAATACAGTTACATGCTGCATAATGATGTTTGGTCAATGATGAACCACATATCCAATAAGATTATAATGGAGCTGAAAAATTCCTCACCTTGTGATATCATAGCTGTCGTATGTCATAATGCAATACATTACACACGTGTTTATGGTGATGCTGGTATAAACAAACCTACTGCACTACTAGTTGTATAAAAGTATAGCACATACAATTATGTACATAATATTTGATAATGATAATAAACAAGTATGCTACTAGTTTATGTGTTTTACTAACCCCCATATATATATATATATATATATATATATATATATATATATACTTTTTTTTTCCCCGAGTCAGAGTCTCACTCTGTCGCCCAGGCTGGAGTGCAGTGGTATGATCATGGCCACCGCAGTCTCCATGTGCTAGACTCAGGCGATCTTTCTGCCTCAGCCTCCAAGTAGCTGGAACCAAAGGCATGCGCCATCACGCTCAGCTGATTTTTTTGATTTATTGTAGAGATGAGGTCTCACCATGTTGCTCAGGCTAGTCTTGAATCCCTCAGCTAAGGAAATCCTCTGGCCTCCACCACCACGCCTAGCCTATACCACATATATATACATATATATATATTTTTTGAGTTGGATTCTCACTATTGTCATCCAGGCTGGAGTGCAGTGGCATGATCACGGTCACTGCAGCCTCGACTTGCTGGACTTAGGTAATCCTTCCTCCTCAGCCTTCCAAGTAGCTGGAACTACAGATGCACGCCACCCCTCCCAGCTAGTTTTTTTTGTGATTTATTGTTGAGATGAGGTCTTACCAAGTTGCCCAGGTTGGTCTCAAATCCCTGGGCTCAGACAATCCTCTCACCTCAGTCTCCCAAAGTGCTGGGATTACACACTGCACCCGGCCTACCATATTTTTTAATTGTTATTTTAGAATGTATTCCTTAGGCTCCCACTTATTTAAAAAAAGTTAACATAAAGAAACCTCAGACAGGTTCATTCAGGAGTTATTCCAGAAGAAGGCACTGTTATCACAGGAAATAACAGCTCCATGCATGTCATCCTCCAAAGACCTTCCAGTGGGGCAAGATGTGGAGATGGAAGACAATGATATTGATGATCTTGCCCCTGTGTAGGCCTAGGTTAATGTGTGTGCTGTCTACGTTTTTTTTTTTTTTTTTTGGAAATCAAGGTTTATTGAGAACAGAAAACTCCCACAGTGGGAGGGGACCCCAAAGGGTTGCCCTGTGCCTTTGTTTTTAACAAAAAAGTTTAAAAAGTAAAAAAAATAAAAAATTTTAATAATAGGAAAAAAAAGCTTATAGGATAAGGACATAGAGAAAATATTTTTGTACAGCTTTAAAATGAGTTTGTGTTTTAAACTGTTACTACAAAATAATCAAAAGTTTAAAAATATAAAGTTCACAAAGTAAAAAATTAAAAGATAAGGTTAATTTTATTATTGAAGAAAGAAAATTAAAAAAAATAGATTTAGTGTAGCCTAAGTGGACAGTGTTAATAAAGTCTGTATTAGTGTACAGTAATGCCCTAGGCCTTTACAGTCACTCACCACTCACTCACTGACTTACTCAAAGCCACTTATAGCCCTGTAAGCTCCATTCATGGTAAGCAACCTATACAGGCATACCATTAAAAAAAATGTTTTATACCATATTTTTACTGTACCTTTTCTATGTTTACATACACACATATCCTTGTGTTGTAATTGCCTACAATACTGAATACAAGGTGTGTAGCCTAGGAGTAACAGGTATTCCATGTAGCCTAAGTGTACAGTAGTGCATGCCATCTAGGTTTTTGTAAGCTCATTCTATGATTTTTGCACAATGACAAAAATCACCTAATGATATATTTCTCAGAACATATTCCTATTGGTAAGCGATGGCTATTTAACAATTAGTCCTCCAGAAATGTGGCCAGTATGCAGTCATATAATCCAGGGCTTTCTTTCTTAAAAAAATTAACATAAAAGTGTTTTAGAAATAACTAGACAAAAATATAATAAAGTAAGCTAGGTAAGTAGGCCTCTGCCAAAAATAGAGCCAAAAGTAGCAAAATAGTAGAAAGATTTACTTAAAGCCAATCTGTTTGCCCATATTATGAAAATTATAATGGAATGTGTTATGAGTCTGGGGCTCATATGGACCTAGGGGGTGGCACCATGACAATAAGACTGTCCAGAAAGAGGTACTAAGTGAGAAAGCAGATGTAGACAGGAGCAGGGAAGGGACAAAGAACTCAGGGTTTCTATTTTTGAAATATGTAAACATGTAAAGTCAAGCTGCTTCTCATGCTAGCTGTTTGGCCAAGGCAGTGTGGGCAAGCTGCATGGCTGGATTGTTTTATCTGCCTTTTTTTTTTTTTTTTTTTGAGTTGGAGTCTCACTCTGTCACCCAGACTGGAGTGCAGTGGCCGCTCCCGCAGCCTCGACCTGCTGGGCTCTGGCGATCCTTCAGCCTCAGCCTTCCAAGTAGCTGGAACTACAGGTGTGCGCTACCATGCCCGGCTAATTTTTTGATTTATTGTAGAGATGAGGTCTCGCCAAGTTGCCCAGGTGGGTCTCCAACCTGCAGGCTCAGGCAATCCACTCACCTCAGCCTCCCAAAGCGCAGGATTACAGGCTGAGCAACCGAGCCCAGTTTGTTTTACCTGCCTTATCCACTGGTTCCCACTGCCTGGAACAATGGTTTGCTCTCCTGATGTTCTGTGGAAACCAAGCTGGGACTGGAATGATCCAAGCACTTCAACTGGGGCTTAGAAAAGGGCACTGACACACTGAACATAAGCATCATAGTTTTCAATAGCTATCTCCCAAGAATAATAAACACTTCAACAAAGTGTTCTTAGATTGGCTGATAAAAATAACTCTCCTTATAAAACAAATTGATGCCAACAAGATAAAAACTACATTTTAATCAATTTGGATTGATTAAAATGAAAATTTGGAAAAACCTAATAAGAAAATATAATATATTTCTGACATCCTACCTCTGTGAAATAAGTGTTCCAATCCCAAATGAAACAGCACTTCCACCAAGGTACACTGGGCTGCAACTAGATATGGTCAACAGATTAAAAAAAAAAAAGAAAGAACAACGAGAAAAGAAATATGAGGAGTTAATTTGGCCTTGTTAAAAACAAAATTGGCCTTGTTGACTCTATGCACTTGTAATCAAATTGTATACTTTCCTAGCAAACCAACTATTTCAAATAAGAGATATTTTTTCCAGGACCACTGCTTTATTAGATATAACCTGTACATTCAGGAACACTCAAGGAGTTAAAATGAGTCACAGAAAAATGTGATTGCCAAATAATGTAAGGGACAAAGTAAATACTAAAGACTGTAACAGAACATTAATTTTGAGAAACTGTTCACACTTTTTTTTAATGGCAGAAAATTATTTACAATAGTAATAATCTCCCATTTAATTTCCTTTACACTAAGGGTCACAGACCATAGGAACACTGAAGATATTGCTATTGGTCTGTCTCCTGAAGGCCAACCAGTACTTTGTTGGTCAATGTCACTGTTGTTTAAGTGGAAACAAAATCTACTACATAATGCTCATAGTGTTTGCTTAGTAGTGTGTATAATTCATCAAAGCAATCTCAACTTACCTTTTACCAAGGCCTTGAATGGAAGCACTGACAGATGTGTTACCTGAAGATTTAGACTTTAATTTCTGTTAAAAAAACAAAACAATAAAAGGTCAGGGTTAACTCTGAGAACTGTAACATGAAGAGTAATATTCTTTATTTCATAACAAGAATATTTCCTAAATGACTTAAATAACAATTTTGGTGCCATCATTTTTAAGTTGCTGAAATAAAAACAATGATCAAAACCTTTTAAAGGCAAAAGGAAAGTAGAACTCCCTGAGGAATTTGCAAATTACTCTGCTAACTTTTAGACTAGGAAATTGATATACGGCCATTATTAGTATGCTAAGATTTAGAGTCACTTTATAACTCTTCAGTTAATACTAGAGTTCAATGATTTAATATGAAGGACATGCTATTTAAAACTTCATTCTAGAAAAATTCAATTGAGGAAAAAACCTCAGACTCATTTTTAAAGGCTGTGAATGGTACTCATGTGTGCTAAAATTAAACTAAGCAAACTCCTGTGCAACTTCAGGGATATTAATTTTGATCAAATGGAATGTTATCAACCAATAGATGTTCATGGAAAATGTAGAGCTACCTAGTCACAGCCATACAGTAGTTCCTATATGGTTACATAACATCATCATCATTAGCAAGCATTTATTAAGTGTTAATTGGCATATGGTACCAAACAACATAAACTAACCACATACTAGGACCACCGCCAAGGAGAGGAAGTGAGATGGAGAAAAGGCAATTTAAACCATGAAGACATATGCCTTCATTTTACCTAGTGGGTAAGGAAACTTAATAGAGGCAAAAATATTTTACTATTTCTCTTAACTCTTTCATTTGATGTTAAACAGAACTGGAATAATTTTTCGTGCATGTCTGAGAAATAACAATATGCATTAGTATTTTTTCGTTTTGGGGAACATATTTCATGTACCATCCAGACTCACACCTATGACTCTTGGCTGGCACACTGTGACATTTGTTGCTGGTGATCCTGTGGGTCTTAGAACAGTTTAGAAATGCATAAGAAATGCATAAGAATAAGGGTAGGGCAGGGAAGCAGGACTTTTAGGGCATAACATAGCCTCTAAAGACAGTGTGGGCATGGACTGTCTGTTCATAGATGCTTCTTTTCCTTATCCAATAAAAGTTTTACATAGACCTGCTCTCTGCCTTGAAGGATGGAAAACTGGACATAATCAATAACTAAAAAGAGAAAATACGGAAAAGTACAAAAAAATTAATTTTTTCCTGATTGTAAGAGCCACTTTTAATTTTGGTTAGTATATTTTAAAACCAAACTACAGAAACACTTATCTTCCTCTGAAACACCTTGAACCGAAAAGACAGTGTCTCATGTACAATTATACACCTTATATTACTTAATAAAGAATGAATTGCTCAGATGATTAACGAAAAGCTACATCATGTAGCTTTTTTTCCTACTATTACTTAGCATTACTAATTGGCAATACTATTTGGTGCTTACACTGTTTGTGAAGTACAGGTGACCCTTGAACAACATGTGTTTGAACTGCATGGGTTCCTTACTTGAGAATTTTTTCCAGCCAAATAAGGACTGAAAATACAGTATTCACGGGATGCAAAACCAGTGAATATGGAGGGTCAACTTTTTGTACAGGTGGGTTCTGCAAGGCTGACTGTGGGGATGTGTGTATGGTATACATGCAGGTCTTGGAACCAATTCCTCTGGTATGCTGAGGGACAAATGTATTCTATATTGCTATTGTGTTGACATATTATTCAACTAGGCATCAGCTTATTGATCTACTTCAGATGAATTGAAATGTTAAAGAAACTCGGATTTTTTTTAAATTATAAAGATGTGGGATACATTTCAGGGTTAGTTATATAAACGCTAATTATGCAGGTATCCTTGTTGGTGAGGTGTGCTTCTCCCTCCCTGAAACTCAGATCTTAAAATTTACACTATTCATATGATTTTTAGTTGGGGTGACAAAGATACAAGTGGCCCATATCCATATCCTTATCACCATCACAACCTAGCAATTTTCAGTCGACTGTTTTGCTTTAATCTTCCTTACCTTAAAACAAAAAACAAACCAACCTCTGGTATTATATTTACTTCTTAGATTTTGTTTGTGGTCTTTGTGAATTAGACTTCTATTTGGTCTCTTTCTTTTACGTCTAACAAATATGTCTGACATACACTGTACTAATAAAAATTAAAGTTCATAAATGGCTAGTTTAAAAAATATAAATGATACAGTCATGCTGGAAAATAATTTGACAATGGGCAAAAATAGTTGAAGATCAGACTTTTATGACTTAGAAATTCTTCTTTTAGGTTTATAGATCCTAGAGAAACCCTTGTACATGGCTTAAAGAAGACATGTAAAGATATTTGATGAGGGGGTAATCACTCTGTAGTCTCCCCGTGTACATGTTAATAAAATTTGTATGCCTTTTCTTCAATTAAAAAATGATATCTGAGGAAACGCTGTTTATAACAGTAAACAACTGGGCATAATCTAAATGTCCATCATCAGGAAAGTGGATGAACTATGGTTAAGTTACACAATGGACTACTGTATACAGTTAAAATTGTTTATGGTTTTTTTATATATATATGAAATAAAAATATACAAGTATAGATGGAAAAGGTAAGTGGTTATCTTTGGGAAGGCAGGAAAGTAGGATGTGGACAGGTCTTAAACTCTATCTCTAATTTGTACTTTTTTTTTTTTCATAATCAATATTTTTAAAATTTGTACTTCTTTAAAAATATCCAGAGAAGCAATTACAGCAAAACGTTAAGATATGTTTAATATGAGTGGCTGTTATGATATATTTAGTACATAAGTTCCTGTTATATTATTTGATGAGCTTTTTTTTTTTTGAGTTGGAGTCTCACTCTGTCGCCCAGACTGGAGTGCAGTGGCCGCTCCCGGCCACTGCAGCTCGACCTGCTATGCTCCAGTGATCTTTCTGCCTCAGCCTTCCGAGTAGCTGGAATTACAGGCGTGTGCTACCACGCCTGGCTAATTTTTTGATTTTATTGTAGAGATGTCTCACCTGCCCAGGCGGGTCTCGAACCCGCGGGCTCAGGCAATCCACTCACCTCAGCCTCCCAAAGGCACGGGATTACAGGCTGAGCCACCGAGCCCAGCTCTGATGAGCTTTTTATGAAGTTAAAATAGATGCATAAACTTTTTTTTTTTGTTTTTTGAATAGGAGTTACTATCTCACCCAGGCTGGAGTGTAGTGGCACAGTCACAGATACCACAGCCTCACACAATCCTTCCACCTCAGCCTTCCAAGTAGCTGGGACTATAGGCATGCATCACCACACCCGGCTAATTTTTTGATTTTTTTGTAGAGACAAGGTCTCTATACCTTGTCTTTTAGTCATTGCTTCACAGGATACCAGCAATGACACTGCATCTGAGGTGCTAAGCACATAACTATAATGAAAGCTTTTGTTTTTGGCCTTTTAGAAAAGTGTTCTCAGAGACTACAAACAAATTCAAGTCACTGCTGGGCTCGGTGGCTCAGCCTGTAATCCCGCGCCTTTGGGAGGCTGAGGTGAGCGGATTGCCTGAGCCCAAGGGTTCAAGACCCGCCTGGGCAACTTGGAGAGACCTCATCTCTACAATAAATAAAAAAGAAATTAGCTGGGCGTGGTAGCGTGTAGTTCCAGCTACTTGGAAGGCTAAGGCGGAAGGATCACTGGAGCCCAGCAGGTCGAGGCTGCGGTGGCTGGGAGCGGCCACTGTACTCCAGTCTGGGCGACGGTGAGACTCTAACTCAAAAAAAAAAACAAAAAAAAAAATTCAAGTCATCAACTTGATCTGCGACTCTACTTTTATGCTAAATTAGCTTATCTAAATTCTTAAAAAATTTTTTTTTAATTTAATTTTTAAAAATTTTATAGAGATGAGGGGTCTCACTATTTTGCTCAGACTGGTCGCAAACTCCTGGCCTCAAGCGACCCTTCCACCTCAGTCTCCCAAAGTGCTAAGATTATAGGCATGAGCCACAGTGCCTGGCCAGCTTTTCTAATTTCTTATTCTTGTTGATAAATGAACAGGGAAACACATAGAGTTTCGAATATTTTGCTGCTTCTGCAACTTAACTCCTTAAGTGGAATAATTTCTTTAAGTAATTGTATTTCTCAGAATTCAAAGGACTATAGATAGCTACTTATGTCTTCATGAAGTTTTAAGACTATGTCTTGAAATAATGAAAGAATTACTGCACATTTATAACACTTGACTTACAAAGGGTTTTGTGTCAAAGTTGGGCTCTTCAAATATTTCATTAATAAGACTGTCAAGATCATCTTCTTTTTTAAATGTTTCGGTTGACCTGAAAGGAAAAAACACACAAAAATACCCCACATCAGGCTTAAGAACAGATGAAAGCAGTAACAGAAGAGTTTTGTTTAAAGTCCATTATTAGAGTTGACAATAGAAAGATAAATATGATGTTGATGTTTTTTCACTATGGACATAGCCTAAGTTTTTTGAGACAAATATCTAGTTTATCAGGTATAAATTCACACATGTATGATTACATACTTAACATAAGATATTTGAAGCTATACATCATGCTCAAGAGAAAGTTAGGCACATACTTTTCTTTTTTTTTTCCTTGAGTTGGAGTCTTACTCTTATTGCTCAGGCTAGAGTGCAGTGGCATGCTCACGGTCACTGCAGACTCGTCCTGCTGGGCTTAGGTGATCCTTCTGCCTCAGCTGGGCACATACTTTTCTAAATTACTTCAATAACTTATTTAGAGAATACAAAATATATACAACTATAAGTAACACCTGATATTATAAGCAAAGATAATTTTAATCAGTCTTTCTAACTTTTCCCCCAATGGTTCCACTGTAATTCAAGTAACTACATTTCTTTATTAGAGGAGCCCAAGGTCAAGTAATCAAATGACCCACCCAAACACCCCCCCACCCACTGAAGTGCTATTTGTTAGACAGATATCTCAGCTACTCAGTACCTCTTTATCTTCTGTAGGCAAAGCCATCACTGGATTATTAGTACAAACTGTTACTGCACAGAACTTCTTTTTAATAGAGAACATTACTGAATATTTACTAAATGCCATGTATTGTCCTAAGGCTTCACATGAGTATATCTTTATTACCACAATTTTATAGATGAAGAAAAGGCATTAAGAGATTCAGAAACTTGCTCAAGGTCATATTAACAGTGGGAGAAAAGGTTTGGAATTGAATCTAGTGCAATCCATGCACTTAATACTATCTGAAGCTAACTCTCTTTAAGTTTAGATACTGCAGAAGCTGTACATCAACTTCATAGGACCATTAAATTACTTGTTTTAGACGATAGGTTTTTCAGTCAAACTCTCTAAGTTTAGAAATCTATTTACGCTGACAATTCTTTCTTTTTTTTTGATTTGGTGTCTCATTCTGCCGTCCAGGCTGGAGTACAGTGGCATGCTCACGGCCACCCCAGTGTCAACCTGCTGGGCTCTGGCGATCCTTCTGCTTCAGCCTTCCAAGTAGCTGGAACTACAGGCGTGTGTTACCACGCCTGGCAAATTTTTTGATTTATTGCAGAGACGAGTCTTGGTCAAGTTGCCCAGGCTGTTCTTGAACCCGTGTGCTCAGGTAATCCCCTAACCTCGGCTTCCCAAAGTGCTGGGATTACAGGCTTGAGTCACCATGCCTGGCCTATGCTGACACTTCTTAACATCAGGAATATAGCCCTTCTTCGTGACTGCTTGGAGTAAGAGAATTTAACCTGATGTAAGAAAATCCAGAGACTGCTGCCTACTACCTAAGGGTTGAGTCCATCTATCTCTAGGCTTGGCCTCTTCAGTTGTTCCCTAACTTTACCTTTAATGTCTTTTACTCTATAGTTGTTTCTTCCCTTGACTTAGATGTATACTCAAAGCTTTCCTTTTCAGAGAAACACTTCAAAATACTCCTCTCTTGAAGCTGCCACCCTTTCTAACTTGCTACTGAAGAGTAGTCTATATCCATTATTCCTACTTCCTTATAAGTAGATTAGATTTAGCATCAATTGGGGCTAAACCTAGATGGGGGGGGTCTCAACCTTGGAACTACTGACATTTTTTACCCAGATAATTCTTTGGGGTGTATCTATGGGGAGCTGCTGTGTGGTTGTGGGATGTTTTACAGCAACCCTGACCTTTACCCATTAGATGCCAGTAGTGGGTGTCAGGTGTGACCATCAAAAATGTCTCCAGACATTGCCAAATGCCCTTTGGGTGGCAAAAGCCATCATCAGTCCAGAGCTACTGACCTAGTTTAAACTACTTAATCTCTCTGAACCTCAAATATTTTATCTGTAAAGATATTTAGATGACTTTAAAACTGCTTCCGGGTTGTTCTAATTCTCTTTGATCTTGAAGCATCTGACATTGTTGGGTACCAATTCCCTAAATTTCTTTTATGACAGCAGGTTGCTAAGACGTCCTCTTATAAGACATACTCTGAGGGTTCTCTCCCCTCATGCAATTTCACAATATCAAGAATCAGATGCATTCAAACTCCATCAAACTAATCAGGACTGTTAGAGATCCAAACTGCCAGCTAACACAGGATTCTGGTCTGTTCTTAGATCACCCGATTTCATGGTGCCTACACCTGCCTATGCTTTGCTCTAGTAATAATAAAAGCAACATTTCATTGTGCTCTCATAATTTTAAACAGTATTTTTTTGTTATTTGATGCTATCATTATAGTAATCAAATGTTAATAAGTGTTTACTGGTTCCTTTCCGACTCGACATCTTACATTTTGATCTTTTAAAGACCTAGTTTGTGCTGAAAATAAAATAAACACTTGAAACCTACAATTAAATATAAGAGGTATACATAGAAAGCTTAAATCTAGATCTACCATGTTCTGATAGACTTAGCAATATGACTTTGGGCAACTTATTTGGTCAGTGAAATGAAGATAATAGTATTTACCTCATGGGTTGTGAAGATTAAATGAAACACACATATAAAGCACTTTCATACAGAAAGAAGTCAACAAATGTTGGCTATTATTATTATAGCTATTAACTAGAAAGTTATGTTATCTTTAAATACTCCCATCTGTATCATCCTAGACTACTTTATTCCTATTGCAGCCTTTTAAAAACTAATCACATATTTCTCTTTATCATTTTGATCAGTTCAACAAATTGCATATTTTGACCACTTACATTAGCAGTTGTTCCTGATATCCAAAAGTGGCATGGTCATTTATTGTATTATTTGCAAAGCTATCATTCAAAAGGCAATTTCAGTATTTTAACTCTTAGAAGATATATAGGTTATACTGCCTACAATTGGCAGGTAACCTTGTGTTAACAAATTCAAACACAAGTCATTTCCTAGTTTTTAAGTACAAATTTTGGCTCAAGACAAACTTTTAATATATGACCTCATGTACCAGGTAGTACTGTACTTGGAATTAGGCTTAGGGCCCTTGTTGCTGTTTTTTTGCATCATTTACAACTACAGTGCCAGATAAAAAGTTGTAACACAAATGACAACAGCACTGGTTCACTATTATTTACAATTAACACTCTTGGATTGATCCGAAGCCGCCTCTGTGTAATTTTACAAGCGTTTCCAAAATATTCTAGGCAAGAGGCAACTTCCAAAAGATTTTAGCAAGAGTTATTGCTGAGCCTCTCAAGTCCTCACTTTGAAGGTCAATACTCACTGTGATGCAAACATTTTGGTTTTAAGAGGTTGTGGGGGAAATAAGGAAGTGAAGGAGGGAGTCCTATTATTTAACGATTCTATGGAAGAAAAAAAAAAGACTGGCAAATTTGAAAAGTACTTTTATAGATAGATAAAAAAACAAAAATTCAAAGAGTTAAGAAACGTTCCAAAATTTCCATAGGGATGCCTGAGAGATCTGCTGGGACGCTTAACTGGGGGGCCATGGGAGGAAGGAAGGAAGGTAGTCGGGTTAATGTTCGTAATAATTAACCCTTTTGGCATGAATCGAATCTCATCTTGACTCCCTGATCTCCCCCCCACCCCCGCTAAAGACGGAATGGAACGGAATCGTCCTCTCCCTCCGTAACAACAGGACCGAAGACGGGCCTGGGAAGTGGGGTCAGAGGTATCGGGATGAGGTTCTCTGACAAGGCAGGTGCCTCCCAGAGGGATGAAAACCGCTCGGCCAGGCAGAGGCAAAATCCGGCTGAGGTCAGGCGGGCCCCACTTCCCCGGCTCGGACGGACAGACGTGGACAGAGGGAGAACGGGCGAGGGCCGCGAGCTCCCTGGGACGGGGCCAGCTCCCCGGGGGCGGAGTCCGGGCCGAGGGAAGAGAAGCCAGAATCCTCGCGGACCCAGTCGAGGTGGGGTGCGCCCCGTGGGGTGGGGCACTGAGGGTCTGAACCCTAACGCCGGGCAGAGCTGGAGGGGTCGCGGGTACGTTTGCTTTGGGAGCGGCGGCGGAGGGGCGGCTTCAGGGCCCGGAGCAGGGCCCTTCTCAGAGCGGTCCACCCCTCCCGCCCGTTAACCTGAGGTTCTCTTTGGCTCTGACTCGGTCTCGGTCGCTGCTGTAGGTGCCGCCGCCGCAGCTTTTGGGCCGCTCGACCTTGTCGTCCCGTCTCAGAGGGTCGGGGCTGCAAAACTTGGACTCGATTTCATCCAGGAGATCGTCCAGGTCCTCCGCCATCTTGAATCGTCTCGTCTTGCCCCGGTTCGGGTCTCCGCGGGCCAGGTGGTTTCCGGGGGCAACGCGAGGACCGCCGTGCGCTCGCTCCCTGCCCCCCCCCCCGCGCATGCGCACGCCCTCCCGTGGCAGCCCTATACCCGCGAGGCCTCGCGCGCAAAAGCATGGTAGGTCCTCGAGGCGGGGTCGGCGCGGGACTCCCTGCTGGGCCAGAGATCGGAGCTGTCAGTTCCTGTGCGACCTCGCGACGTAATTTAGTGTTTCTTCCTTTCAGTTTGTCTGGCGTGTTTCGTTCCATCTCCCCCTCCCGGGCCTAAGTTGTAACCACAAGCACACTTTCTTGTCTTTTTATTCTCGCCTTCCCAGTTTGGGTTGCCGTTGTGTTTTCACGTTCACAAATCCCTTAAATCTGTGGAGGACTGGCGATAGCGCGTCCAAACAAAAGCAAATGTAAGTGTTGGTGACAAAAGTAGACCTTTCCGTAGTCGGCAGGATTCGAACCTGCGCGGGGAGACCCCAATGGATTTCTAGTCCATCGCCTTAACCACTCGGCCACGACTACTGCTTGTGTCAGTTTTGGCAGTAGGAATGTATGTAGACTCTACACAAGCATCTGCGGTAGGAGCAGGTACGTTTGGATCCGCAGAAAAACACTGCGAAGCTGTTCGATCTGATAAGAGCTTCTTTGAATGTTATGGCTCTAGTTAGTAATTTTAGCTGTTCGAAGGACTTTTGGCACATATACCACCCAACCCTTTGTATCCCATCAGAAAAAACCGACTTCTGGTTAAATCAGAGACAGAAAGAGGGAGGGGGGAGAGAGACAGGCCACTTGGCCGGACACTCACCTGCTTGCACAATGTTGGAGCCATTTCCAGGCGGGAACTGCAAGCAGTGTGGGGCCGACCTGCCTCCAGGCTTCCTTGCGTGGCTTCCAGTTCCATACCTCCGCCTTCCTTTTTGGCAAACTGCTCCGAGGACTCTCTTTTCACCCATTAGGCATTTAAAAAGAGACTACCTACCGATTTATATTTTTATTTTTTGACATTCAATACATATCTAGCTATTTTATTATAATTAAAAGAAATATTAGGTAACAAACCTACCAATTTAAATTCACTGTGCCGGGTCAGACAGTGCCACGGTGCCATAAAAGCACTATTTTGCAAAGTATTAAAGCGTAATACAAGTGTAAGGTATTGTCGTTAATGGTATTCCTATAAATACTCTCACGGTCTAATCTCCGCTGTATTTCTAATGTGGGATAGCAAAGAGTTTGGCACCCTTGGAGACTCTGGAAATAGTTTGATCTAGATGATTACTAGCTTCATTTTATTTGGATTGTTGTTTGCTCAAAATATCTTTAATGTCCGTGCAGTGATGTGCTGGAGCGAATGGTACCTGCTCACTAGAGCTCATCTTTAAATTTAAAATGAAATCATGTAAACTTGCAATTAAATTATATTGAAAGCAAAGGCAATTCACCACATTCTAGTTATTTCACCACGTTTTACTATTATTTATGCTGTTGAGGCTGTTTACATCTATAGTATTTGAAATACTTTTTTTTCTTCTCATTTAGTAAAGTCACTTGGGAAGCTTGACATCAGTGGTGGTGGGTGTATTTACAATGGGGAAATTGCAGATGTCACAAAGCTGGGCTTTCTCTCCTTAGGAAATGACTGTGAAACATTTACTAGCACACCATTAATGCTACCATCAGACCAACTTTGAATATTTCCAGCAAGGCAACATTCCCTTTTCCTAAAGGACCACTCTGGTTATTCTCCCTTCAACGTTTTTAGCTATTTGAATCCTGGCATATCGTATGATTTCCCACTCATTTTTTTTGAAGTTTTTTTCCTTTTTATTTTTTCCAAATTGTTTTGCTGGGTGATTGTACCTAGAACTGGCTTGCACAGAAAGCCAAGAAAAAGCTACTTGAGAAATCTGCCCTTGCAACATGGTTCCAGGGGAAGTAAGGCATACTTGCCATTTGATTTTGCTCTAGAAAAGATGAAATCTGAGGTGATATGTACCAGTGTTGAAAGAATCTGTTGGCATGTGGAAGATTTTCCCTGAAAGACTGAAAAGATAAAAAAGGAAATGTTTCTAGTTTCGTGTGTTTTATTTGTGTGAATACTAGAAAAAACTTTGGAGAATGTTCCTTCCTCCCCTCCTTCACACCCCCATTTTAATAAAATACCATGTATAGATCATTACGAGTTTGATAATTTGAGAATTTCATTTACAGCTCATTTAGTGGGTCTCTTGACTTCAGCCATGTTCTCTTTCTGGTTTGCCCATGAGAGAGGAAAAGTCAAGTTCAGAATCTACAAGGAGAAATCACATAAGTGTGACATATGTGTGTGGCTGTGTGGTACATTGTAAAATGAAAGTACACTATTAAAATCTCTAGAAGTTGGAATTGACACTAGGGTACACTTCAGTTGACTCTCAAGAGTGGATGTGAGTGTACAAAATGAATGTAGACATGGCTTTAGAAGAGTCTATATTCATGCAAATCATATTAGAATATAATTTTTCAAGAACCATGTGACATATTCTTTGGCATTTTCTATTTGTTTTCCAAATAACCTTCTTTCTTATCTGTAATTGTTAATGTGTGTAGACAGTGTTGTGAATCCTTGTCCCCTAAGTCTTCCTCAGTCATGGAGAGCATCAGACATTTCATAAAGGAGTATAGGCAAGTACCTTCAGATGATATGATTCTTATACATGGGCATGTCATGTATTATTACATTCACTTAGTATTTTAGGAAAAGATGTCCAAATTAAGATATCAAAGCCTCGTTGGCTTTTCCCACTAACTGAAGAACGCTCTGAACCTGCATTCTCACTGGTGTTATAAATGAGTTAGAGGTGCTGATGTAGCTAGTTTCCCTGTTCCACATAGCCCCAGGCCAGTCCCTTCACTTACAAGGTGTTTTATGATTCTCCTGGCTATTCACATAATGAATTGTAAGGCTTCTTTCAATTCCCATGTACTTAGGTTTAATTTTTCCTTCTTGTCTTGCCACACATGACAGACCTTCTAAATAAGTACCCACTCCTGGGCAGTGACATTGGTGTGAGGTGTGGGGAGGCATCCTCCTGGCCCAGTTGGAAGCCTCCACGCAGCTGATGCTATGGGAGAGCATGAGGCAGCTCCAGTTCTTTTAAGTGGTCCCTGAGTTAGGCCTCGATGTCATGTAGGTAAATTCAGTCCAGAACACGCAGAATCTTTATTGGAATTTGTACATTCGTCTCTCACAGCTGTGGAGAGTTTAGACTAATCACAACTCTCACTGGGATACTATCATCTTGGTAATTTGAAAAAGGATCAGGAGCCTGCAGGCTTGGAACATCTTGAGAAAGGTCTGGCTCTGAAATACATCATCACATGTGGGGGACACCACTTGCGGCATCATCGCAGAGAGCTTAAGAATGCTGAAATCAAGTATTTCTCTGGCATCATTTCAAATGGCTTGAGAAATCTGAGAACTGTTTTTTTAAACTGCAAAACAGATTCTTTCCTCTTCCATCAACCCTGTTGCTGTCAATGTGTCCAGCATTAGGTGCCAGAAATGAGCATAGCCTGTTAATGATAACAATGCCAAGGTTAACACGGCCACCAGGGGCTCGCTCAAGAATCTATTAGGGTGTATTTTGATCCACAGACATGTTTGGAAGGCGTGCACCTCCTCAGCCTTTCTAGTCTCAGTACATTTCTCTTCAGCAGCCTGGATAAAACCTGTCACGTTTTGCCAGAACTTCTCATGCTTTGGGGCTTCTCAGACACCATTTTTCATTGACCCCATGTGTCCATATGGTAGGACTCGGTTCAAAGTTGGTATTTGGGAGCAGCTTCTGACAGCACAGAGGCCTAGTGAACTATGGTCATTTGTTCAAAAGGCCAGGATTCGCAGATGTGCTCCAAGAGTATAATATAATTTTTGGCTCCACCCAAATGGATATTTTATCACCATCCACATGGCAACCAACAAACAGATCGGCCTGAGGAGGCAAGTGCTAATGTATTTAGCTCAAATCAGTCAACCCTCCGAGGAGTCAGTAGTTCAGCCTCATTTTTAGGCTGTAACATTACATTTGTTCCTTTCCTTTCTATAGTTCTGTGACTATAGCCCCTCCCTTCTCTTTCCTATTTCATATCATTTTTTTGTTTTATAATTTTTGACCTTTAGAAAGTTAAACCTGATTCAAGAAGAAGAAACAAAAGGATCAGTTGGAAAAATGTGGGCAGGGAGTAGCAATTTCCGCCTGGCAACTACATTTCATTATAACGAAAGCAAGAACCAAATTGATGGATTGGAGGTGATTTGAAACGTCTCACATGCTTGGCTTGGGTTTAGTGCCTAGCAGTCTGTCTTTTCCCTCGATTGGCTGTATTTCCTCTGAAGAAGGAGGAGAGGGATTTAAACAGACCAATTTTCTCTATTTCCTCAGTCACCTTTTCACATGTCAACCAATCTTTGTAGTCTTAAAAAGGTACCCGTTGGTATCTACCTTACAATGAACTGCTCAAGAAATATTTGGGAGCTGGAAAGGACTTTAGTGATGATCTATTTTACAGATGAAGCAATCAAGGCCAGGGAGATGAAGTAATTTAGAAATTATGTGACATCTAGGTGACATTTATCATTTATTGACAAAATGTCTCTGACTGCTATGTCAGAAATTCTTTGCAAACATTTGTTGTATTATCTTATTTCATTATCATGCTGGTTATTTTGGGTAAGACTCTTTCTGGCCATAAAATTGATAATGTGATTTTAATGTCAGATTGCCATGTTTTGGAATATTTTCATATCTGTATGGACATATTAATGGAAATCTCTCTCATGCTGTCAACTTCCTTAATTCTATGACCTGTGCTACTCTAACGTACCCACAGCTCTGTAGGTTTGTTACTATGTCTAGACTTCATCTTATATATGAGGACACAGGCTTCTGAAGGACAGGGACTGTAACTGATGCATATTTGTTTCTCTTATAGTGCCTAGGAAGGAGGGAGAAGTATGGTTTTTGAGAACATTTACATTGAAATCCTATTATGATACTATTTTGGGGAGAGCAGGAAATCCTCATCACATTTTAATAATGAGGCTGAATCTCAGACTTATGCATCTGAAGCCCATAATGATAGTAAGTTCTTATTTTCCCAGTTCTCCTTTCTTAATAACATGGGTGTGGAATAGTCTGTTCATGCCACAGAAGCTCTTGGCTGAAGGAGAAAGAGTTTCCCTGAGCACACAGGGAAATCTTAGTTCCAGAGAGACTATGGGGGCTACAGAGAGGGCCCAAGCAGATGGTGAGCTTTGTACCCCAGAGCTGGCAAGCACCTGGCTCTTGAAAGAAGAGAGGTCCTTCTCTCCCAGGCTCTCAGGCAGATTCCTTCCAGAGCAGGAGTGGTGTATTTTCTGACCTTTTGTGCTTTTTCTTCTGAAACTGACTCATCTCCAACTACATGCCACAGGTTCTAGAAGACATTTATCATTTATTGCCAAAATGTCACTAACTGCTCTGTCAGTTAGTGTTTGCCCTGCCTGGCTGTGGCTACTGAAATAGTCCACCTGCAGGATGAACCCCACCAGCCCCTGAATCAGCCCAGAACTTGTTCTTCCCCATATGGTTAGATGTGGAATTGGTCTGAATGGCCTTAGTCTGGTATCCATCAAGCAAAATGCCACACTTCTGCTTTCTCATGGGCTCCTGTGGATGGGCTTATATTTCATTTTTAGAGTAAACTCCATTTCTATTCTTGTGCTGAGACTTTGTCCAAATTCCAAGGTGACTGCTCAGTTCATACCATCTCCCAAAAGAAAGGGAGAAAGAGACCAAGAGACGTGCTTCTCAAGTCTTTTTTTTTTTTTTTTAAACTTCCTTAAAACTTTAATTAGCAGCCTTAGAAAAAGATAATCAGGCCGACCTGGCTCGGTGGCTCAGCCTGTAATCCTGCGCTTTGGGAGGCCAAGATGAGTGGATTGCCTGAGCCTGCGGGTTCGAGACCTGCCTGGGCAACTTGGTGAGACCTCATCTCTACAATAAATAAAAAAATCAGCTGGACGTGGTAGCACATGCCTGTAGTTCCAGCCACTTGGGAGGCTGAGGCGGAAGGGTCTCCGGAGCCCAGCAGGTCGAGGCTGCGGTGGCCGGGAGTGGCCACTGCCCTCCAGCCTAGGTGACAGAGTGAGACTCCAACTCAAAAGAAAAAAAAATATATATATATATAGAAACTACAAAACAAAAAACAAAAAAACAGGAATAGTAATTCAGTACTTAGCTGTCAGGGGTGTGCTGGCATTCTTTGGCTTGAGACCAAATGGAGACAACACAATTGCAGAGCTACTGAGAGAGCCTGGGTGACCTCTCAGGATGAACCCAAAGGAAAAGACGATCCCCGACTGCCTAACAGTCTCTCTGGACTTGACTAACATGTTCTCTCCAAAGCCAGGATGCTGCTTTGTAGCAGATAGATTATTAGACCAAGCAGAGAAAAGTTAATTTCATTACTTTAAAACAAACACACCCACCAAAGATTTGCTTGGGCCTTGGGAGAGGTGTAAGTTGGCATTATACCTCTTGATAGTGAGGAAGTATGTAGCAAATCAGAAGTGGCTGTGGGGGAATCACTACTGAGGGCAGAGAAAATAAGTGAATTATGTTCTACTGTACATTAAGTTAGAGAAAATATATGAGGGGACCCAAAAACCCCAGAATTTATTTATAAAAAATTGTGTATTTAATCTTACATGTTTAAACTTCAGTCGCCTTCAAAGTACTCCCCGTGTGATGCATTACACCTATCAAGACACTTTTTTTTACTGCTCAAAACAGTTTTTGAACTCATCAAGTTTGATGCCTTTTAGCGCTTCTGCCGTTTTTTTGTTTCACCTCTTCCACATTGGCAAAACGTTTACTTTTGAGGACTTTTTTCATGCAGGGAAACAAGAAAATGTCACTTGGGGCGAGACTGGATGGATAGGGAGGGTGAGGCATGGGGGTCATGCAGTTTTTGACCAAAAACTGCTGAAAACTCAGAGCAGTGTGGGCAGGTGTGCTCGTAAATCACCAATCATGACATGGGCAAATGTGTTGAAAGAATCTCCAAATAATAGACAGTGGGGACACCAATAAGGGGGGAAGGGTGAGGGAGATTAAAATTCAGAAGCTACCTATGGGGCATAATGTTTACTAACTGGGGAAAAGACCACCTGGGACCCAATCCCCATCACTACACAATCTGTCCACATAACAAATATGCATGTGTACCCCCGAATCTAAAATTAAAAATTAGAAAAAAATTCACTGAAGCTGAACACAGCCTCTTACAACAATGCAGGCTGGTACACTGATGCTGATGGGTTCCTAGAACACTTATCTAGTGGAGGAAACCTGTACTATAAGGAGCCCACCCTCCAAAAAACAGTGCCAGGCATCTTGGGGTCCCCCTTATTTATTTGTTGCATCCAACTCTTTCTGTTGAATCCTATTGCACACTCCTGTTCAAACTCTGGTCCACTACCACAATCTGCAAATATCCTCTAATTGGTTTCCCTGCCTCCTGATACTTTTCCACCAATCAGACCAGTGTACTTGTGCTCCTGGCAAGTTTCTTAGAGAAGAGGCTTCCATATTTTCAACAACAACACACAATAATAAATTTTAGATCACAGCATGGTATACACATATGTCTGTCTGTTTGTCTCTCTCTTCCTCCCTCCCTCCCTTACTCCCTCCCTCTATCTTCTGTCTATCCAATCTATTAGTTATCTATCTTAGTCAATATCTAATTATCTATCTACTTACCAATAGGTTATTTATCCAGAGTGGGACAGGAGTTTTATGAAACTGCATTTTAATCTATGTGAGATAGATTCCAGTATTTTTATTCTAATCTATTCTCATTTCAATATTTTCTATTCTATTCTATTCTTTTGTTTGCAAACCTATTGAAATAGATTACATGACCCACTAGTAAGTGGTGACCTACAATTTGAAGTATTCTGTTCTTAGAGCATTGCGTTGATTATGCCTTTAGTTTCTTACTAAATATCCAATGGCTTCACACTGCCTTTTGCATGAAGACAAATTCCTTAGCCTGGTAGCCTCTTGGGGCCGCATCAGATCCATTCCCCATCACAACTGGCAGGACGCAGCAGACTGTATTGAGAGTTTTGCAATTGAAGGCTGGTCTCTGGCACTTACTGTGCTGTGGTCTTGGACAAATTAACTTAATTTTAAAAATCTTTGCAACTTTCCCTGTAAAAGAGGATAATGATACTTGCCTCCTTGGGCAGTTGGAAGGGTCAGAAGAGAGTTCACATAGTAATTACTCAGTAAACGTTAGAAGTGAGGTGGTGAACCAAATACATCTTTGATTCCTAACATACTCCACTATTGGCTGCTCTCTAGAGGCATTTGGTGCTTTTTTGTTATGTGTGCATTTGCTTATTCCATTACTCCTTCTCTGACTCTACTTCCTTTTTGGGAAATCTGTATCTATTCTTTATGCCTCAGCCAAAATAGTATCACTACGGTCTTCCCTGACCTGGCCAGGTGCTTTTGCCTATAATCCCAACATTGGGAGGCTGAGGCAGGAGGATTGCTTGAGTCCAGGAGTTTGAGACCAGCTTGGGCAACATAGTAAGATCCATCTCTATGAAAAATTAAAAGAAAATAGTCTCCTCTGACCTATCAGTGAGACTGGTTCAATCCTCCACCGAGTATCTCTAGCCCTATAGCCATGTTGTGGCACTTATAGTTATTGTTGTCCATAGTTATAGTTCTAATGTCCCTTATAAGAATGTGAGATCTGTGAGGATGGGGAATGTATGTTTTCTCAATGGGCATTTCCCCAAACACCTAGCATAAATAGTATGTTGAATGATTGCCATAGTTAAATGTTGATGCCCCCCAAATTTTCTATGTTGGAACCTAATACCCAGTATAATAGTATTAAGATGTGGGGCCTGGGGGGTAAGTGATTAAGTCATGAGGACTCCACCCTCATGAATGGCAGTAGTGCCCTCATAAAAGAGGCTGGAGAAAGTTCCTTTACCTCTTCTGCCATGTGGAGATGCATCAGTAAAGTGCCATCTTTGGAGTAGAGAGCAAGCCCTCACCAGATACACAATGTGCTGGTGCCTCCAGCTTAGACTTCTTAGCCTCCAGAACTGTAGGCAGTATATTTTTGTTGTTTATATGTTATCCAGTCTAAGGTATTTTGTTATTACAGCCTGAACAAGCTAAAACTGAAATGATAAAATATGTAAAATTTCAATCTGCTATGGGAAGCTGGGATGAGGGCAGCTCCAAGTTTTCTTGTTTTAGAATTTCTGGTACAGTGTATCTCACTAGGGATATCTTGCCTATTATATATTTTCTCCCAATTATTGTTTATTGTGATAAAATATATATGACATAAAGTGTACAAGATTAACCATTTGTAAGTTACAGTTTGGTGGTATTAAATACCTTTATAATGCTATGCATTCTTCACCACTATTCATCTCCAGAACTCTTCTTATCTTATAAAACTGAAATACCATACTCTTTAAACAATAACTCACCATTTTTTCTTCCCTTGACTCCTGGCAACCATCATTCCACTGTCTCTATGATTTTGACTATTCTAAGTACCTCATATAAGCAGAGTTATTGTATTTGTCTTTTTGTGACTTGCTTATTTCACTTAGTGTAATGTACTCATTATACTAAGGATTATTCATGCTGTAGTACATGTCAGAACTTCTTTTTTAAAGCTGAATAATATTCCATTGTACATATATACCACATTTTGCTTATCCAGTCATCTGTTGATGGGCACTCAGGTTGTCTTTTAGCTGTTGTGAATAATGCTGCTATGAATATGGATGTACAAACACCTCTCTGAAACCCAGCTGTCAATTCTTTTGGGTATATACCCAGAGGTAGAATTGATAGATTATATGGTAATTTTATTTTTAAATTTTTGAGGACTTATCATACTGCTTCTAAAGCGGCCGTATACTTTTATGTTTACACCAACAGACCACAAGGGTTCCAGTTCCTTCACATCACCGCCAACACTTATTTTCTGTTTTTTTTAATAGTACTCATTCTAATAGGTAGGAGGTAGTATCTTATTTTGGTTTACTTTTCTCTAATGATTAGTGATGCTTAAAATCTTTTCATGTGCTTGTTAATCATATATATAGTTTTTAAAACGTTTTTTATTTTAAAGATGGGGGTATAATTCAGGGTCGGGTATACAAATGTTCACTGTGCAGTTACAAGAACTGAGTATCACATGTCCTCACTCATAAGCGGGCCTTGAACAATTATCATAATACTATAAGAAAAGGATTGGCAGTAGTGGTGTGCCTCCACCTCCCCCAGCAGTTTCCCACTAATGCCAATCCTTTTCTTATAGTATTATGATAATTGCTCAAGGCCTGCTTATGAGTGAGGGCATGTGATACTCAGTTCTTTGTTTCTGTGATAAATCACTCAGTATTATAGATGCTAAGTCCATCCAAGTTGCTGTGAAGTTCATAATTTTGTCTTGCTTTATGGCTGTGTAATAGTCCATCATGTATATGTACTACATTTTTAAAATCCAGTCCTTTTTCGATGGGCAGCACAGTTGGTTCCATGTTTTTGCTATCGTGAACAATGCTGCAATAAACATGAGTGTGCAGGTATCTTTTTCATAGAGTGATTTGAGTTCCTCTGGGTATATTCCCAGTAGGGGGATTGTGGGATTGTATGGAAGGTTGATTTTTAGACATTTTAGGAATCACCAAACTGTTTTCCACAGAAGTTGTACTATTTTACACTCCTACCAGAAGTGTTCCTTTTCCCCTGCATCCTCTCCAGATTCCTTTTCCCCTGCATCCTCTCCAGAATCTGTTGTTTTTTGAGTTATTGATGATGACCATCCTGACTGGAGTTAGGTGGTATCTCAATGTGGTTTTAATTTGCATTTCTTTGATGATTGGTGAGGCTGATCATTTTTTCATGTATCTATCTGTTGGCTGCTTGTATGTTTTCTTTTGAGAAGTGTCTATTCATATCTTTTGCCCACTTTGCGATGGGGCTATTTGTTTTTTTCTTTTTGGTATATATGAATTCCTTGTAGATCCTAGGTGTTAGGCCTTTGTCAGACATTCAGTTGGCAAATATTTTCTCCCATTCTGTGGGCTGTCTCCCTGCTCTCTTGATGGTTTCTTTGGCTTTGCAGAAGCTTGTCGGTTTGATGAGGTCCCGCTTGTCTATCTTATCTATTACAGCATGGGTACTTGGGGTTTCAATCAGGAATTGTTGCCAGTTCCAATTTCCATAAGGATGTCTCCTGCATTTTCTAAGGTTTGAGGTTTTATGTTTAGGTCTTTGATCCATTTAGAGTTGATTTTTGTGTATGGTAATAGGTAGGGGTCTTGTTTTAATCTTCTGCTTGTGGTTAGCCAGTTTTCCCAGCACTGTTTATTGAATAGGTTCTTCTCTCCCCAGTGGTTGGTGGTGGAAGCTTTGTCAAAGATGAGTTGGTTGAGAAATTGAAGTTTGCTTCTGGAATCTCTATCCTGTTCCATTGATCTATATGCTTGTTCTTGTACCAGTACCAGGCTGTTTTGGTTATTGTAATCTTACTATAATGAAGTTTAAAGTCTGGGAGTGTGAAACCGCTTGCTTTTTTTTTGGTGAGGATTGTTTTGGCTATCCATGGTTGTTTGTTTCTGTATGAATTACTGTATTGCTGTTTCCAGGTCTGAGAAGAATGCTACTGGTAATTTAATGGGTATTGCATTAAATCTGTAGATTGCCTTGGGTAGAATGGACATCTTAACAATGTTGATTCTTCCAATCCACGAGCATGGAATACTTTTCCATTTTTTTGGTGTCATCTTTGATTTCTTTGGCAGTGTTTTGTAGTTTTCGTTGTAAAGGTCTTTCACTTCTTTGGTTAGGAAGATGCCAAGGTATTTAATTTTTTGTGCCTATTGTGAAAGGGATTGTGTTTTTTATTTGGGTTTCTGTTTGTTTATTGTTGGATTATAGAAATGTGACTGTCTTTTGCACATTTATTTTATGCCCCAAGATTTTGCCAAAGTCCTTTATCAGTGCAAGGAGGTTTTTGACAGATTCTCTTGGGTTTTCAAGGTATAGATTGTGTCGCCTGCAAAAAGGGATAACTTGACTTCCTCTTTTCCTACTTGGATACCCCTATTTCCTTATCTTGTCTGATTGCTCTAGCTACGACTTCCAAAACTATTTTGAAAAGGAGGGATGAGAGTGGGCATCCTTGTCTTGTTCCAGTTTTCAGGGGAAATGGTTCCAATTTCTATCTGTTTAGCAGTATGCTGGCTGTGGGTTTCACATAGTTGGCTTTTACTGTTTTAAGGTATGTTCCATCTATGCCTAGATGTTCAAGGTTTTTATCAATAATGGGTGCTGATTTTTTTTTTTTTTTTTGAGTTGGAGTCTCACTCTGTCACCCAGACTGGAGTGCAGTGGCCGCTTCTGGTCACTGCAGCCTCGACCTGCTGGGCTCCGGTGATCCTTCCGCCTCAGCCTTCCAAATAGCTGGAACTACAGGCTCACGCTACCATGTCCGGCTGATTTTTAAAATTTATTTATTGTAGAGATGAGGTCTCGCTGCCCAGGCGGGTCTTGAACCCGCGGGCTCAGGCAATCCACTCACCTCAGCCTCCCAAAGGCGCGGGATTACAGGCTGAGCCACCGAGCCCGGCTGGGTGCTGATTTTTATCAAAAGTTTTTTTTGCATCTAATGATATAATCATGTGATTTTGTTTTTACATCTGTTGATGTATTTAATCACGTTTATGGTCTTACAAATGTTAAACTAGCCCTGCATCCTAGGGATGAAGCCTACTTTATTGTGGTGGATGATTTTTGAGATGTGTTGTTGGATCTGATTTGCTAGGATCTTGTTAAGAATTTTAGCATCTATGTTCATCAAGGATATTGGCCTGTAGTTCTCCTTCTTTGTTGGATCTTTACCCAGTTTGGGTATTGATGTGATGTTAGTGTTATAAAATGATTTGGGGAGAGTTCCATCTTCCTCAATTGCCTGGAATACTTTCAGTAGGATTGGTAGCAGTTCCTCCTTGTATGTTTTATAGAATTCTGCTGGAAAACCATTTGGTCCAGGGCTTATTTTTGGTAGGTAGTTTTCTTATGACATAGTCAAATTCTTGGGTTGTAATTGGTCTATTCAGGGTCTTAATTTCTTCTTGTTTCAACCTGGAGAGGTTGTGTGATATCAGAAAGTCCTCCATTTCCTTTAGGTTTTCATTTCCTTTTGTTTCCATACAAGTGTACATAGTAATCTCTGATAATCTTTTGAATTTCTTTGGGGTCAGTTATGACTTGATTTTTTTGCATTTCTGATTGTGTTTATTTGGGCTTTTTCTTGGTCAGTCTAGCTAGGGGTCCATCAATCTTGTTTATCCTTTCAAAGAACGAGGTTTTTGTTTCATTGATTTTAAAAAATTTTTTTGGTCTTGTTTGTCCCAAATTTGGGCTTTTATTTTGGTGATCTGGATTCTTCTGCTGAAGTTAGGGTTTTGGTGGTCTTGCTTTTCCAGCTCCCTTAGGTGACTTGTTAGGCTGTTAACTTGTGATTTTTCCATTTTCTTCATGTGTGTTCATAGAGATATGAATTCCCTTCATAGTACTGTTTTCATGGCATCCCAGAGATTTTGGTAAGATATTTCTGTTTTCAGTTATTTCCAGGTATCTTTTAATCTCTGTTTTGATTTCCATGTTGACTCAGGAGTTGTTTAGCATCATGCTGTTTAGTGTTCATGTCTTTGTGGGTTCTGGGAAACTTTGTTGGTGTTGATATTTATTTTTATTCCACTGTGGTCTGAGAAGGTGTATGGCAGTATTTCAATCTTATGGAATTTGTTTATGCTTGATTTATGGCCGAGGATGTGGTCAGTCTTAGAGTATGTTTCATGTGGTGATGAGTAGAAAGTATAATCCATGGTTGTTGGGTGGAGTGTTCTATAAGTATCAATTAAGTCCATTTGGTCAGGGGTCATGTTGAGGTTCCGGATTCCCTTGTTGATTTTTTCTCTTGATGATCTGTTTAGGGTTGTGAGTGGAGTATTTAAGTCCCCAGTTATAATAGTGTTAGGGTCAATATCTTTCTTTAGTTTACCTAGAAGCTACTTCATGAAAGTTGGTGCTCCTATGTTGGGTGCACATATGTTTAGGATGGATATTTCTTGTTGATGAATTGAACCTTTTATCATTATGTAGTAACCTGCCATATCTTTTAAAATTTTTGGTAGCTTAAAGGATATTTTATCTGATATTAAGATTGTGACTCCTGCTTTTTTTTGTGTTCCATTCGCCTGAAATTTTGTTTCCTATCCTCTTACTTTGAATCTATGAGTGTCCTTCCTGGTGAGATGAGTCTTTTGGAGACAATATATTGTTGCCTCCTGATATTTTATCCATTTTGCCATTCTGTGTCTTTTCAGTGGTACATTTAGTCCATTAACATTTAGGTTAATTATTGAGATTTAGAGTTTATTCCTATCATGAGGTTCCTATAGAGCTTGTTTTTGTTGCTGCTGTTTGTTTGTTTATTTGTTTTTTGTCTTTCTTTTGATTTTTGAATTGATTCATGTGTGTTTTCAATCTTTTTCCTTCATTCTTGGGAAGGACATTTTCATCCTTTTTTTCCTTTCTTCTGTGTTTAATACTTTTTAGTTATTTCCTGTAGAGCTGATCTGGAGGCAGTGTAAACTCATAGGGACTGAATGTCTGGGAAGGATTTTAATTCTCCATCACTGATGAAGCTTAGCTTAGCTGGGTAGGTAATTCTTCGTTGCAAATTGTTTATCTTTGAGAACTTTGAAGATTGAGCTCCAAGCTCTCCTAGCCTAAAGTGTTTCTGTAGATAAGTCTGCTGCTATTGTAATTGGTCTTCCCTGGTAGGTAGTCTGAGAATACCTTTCTCTCTTGCTGCCTTTAGGATTTTTTTTTTTATACCTACTTTGTGTAGGTGAATTACTATGTGTCTAGGATTTGGTCTTCTCATTTGTTGTCTTTCAGGGGTTCTCTGAATCTCTTGTGTTTGAATGGTCACATCACTGATGAGATGAGGGAAATTTTCTTGGATAATTTCATGGAATGTTTGTTCCAGGGTGGTCTCTGTCTCTCTATCTGCCTCAGGGATTCCAATTAATCGTAGGTTTGGCCTCTTGAAATAATTGCTCATCTCTTTGAGGTTTTTTTTCTGTCTTTTTAAGCTTCTTTTCTATGTTTTTAGCAGTTTTGATTAGTTCCATATTTTGGTCCTCAAGCCCTGAGATCCTTTCTTCTGCTTCTAATTCTGTTTTCCATGCTTATCAGTTTGTTATTTGTTTTGTTCGCTATATTCTTTATTGCTGTTATCTCAGTTATCAACTCCTTCATTCTTTACTCTTGTCTCTCCTCATTTCTATTTATTCTTCTATTAACATCTTGATATCTGAGTTTGTGGTTTGAGACCAGTCATTCTGGGACTCTTCAATATTTGCATTCTGAAGTCTGCATTCTCAGTGGTTGACCTCCCAGGGGTCTGTGTGAGACCTGTATTTTTCCTTTGGTTTTTCTTCATTTGTGTTAATCCCCCCCCTTTTAACCTCTTCTTTAATTCTGTTTTTCAGGGATGGGGGGTAGCTTTTACTTCTGTTTTCTCAATCTTCTATTCTTCCTTATGTAGATCCTCTGACTTTGTTTAATTCTGATGCTGGACTGTGGGTGGGGGGCTGTACTTTTTGCAGTTTTGAAATTTAACTGAGAGGGGAGCTGTGATTCAGAAACTATCTGCAGATCCCAGTATCCACTGATAGGTATGTGGGCCCCCTTGAACCCACTTCCCTCTGCCTTACATTCTGTCCATGCGGTAGGGGTTTGTTTGTCCCTGAAAGCAAAATGAGGTAAGAAAAAGGAAAATAATGGAAAAAGGAAGAAGGAAGACAAGAGGAAGGTGGAGAGAGAGAAGAAGAGGGAAAACATACTGGCATACCAACTAACAAATGAACAGAGACACAAGCAAAAATAGAAAAGATTTTAAAAAAACATACAGACTATCATACAAATACACAAACCAACAAAACCCTCCCATTGGTGTACTTTCCCTCAAAAATACCCATGCACAAACAGGGGGTTCTAAAAAAACAGCATTAAAATAACTGAAACAAAGCAAGTACAAAAACGTAACCAAAACAGAAAGAAAGAGAGAAGAGAAAAAAGCTAAAACAAAAAAGCAAACAAACAAAAAGCAAAGCAAACAAACAAAACCAGAAAACAAAACTCACTCTGAGGTCACTCCTGTAACTCCAACTTCCTTTCAGCTCAAGTCTCCAGCCTCTTCTCTCTGCTCTCAGTGCAGGCTGATAGGGTTGTTCTCAGCATGGGTCAGATGCCCCATGGACTCCTGTGGGAGGAGGGTGGATCAGATCTGGACTCACCTGATTTGCTGCCTCTGCCAATCCCACCCTCCTTGCCAATCCCTACTGTCAATCCCACCCACCCTCCCCTGACAGTCTCCCACTCAGATCTGACATGTCCCGTTCCAGTATGGGGGCATCTGTCTCTCTGCTTTTGATGAGAAGATAACCTCTACGTCCCAGGTTGGAGGCAGAGCAGAGCTGGGCAGGGCAATGCAGGTCTCTGCCTGGTCCCAGTACAGAGAAAATGGTGCCGGTTGATGTTTCATCACTGGTGGTGAGGCTCCTTTCCAACTTTCCATGACCTGCTCTCTCCACAGGTCTTAGGGCTTGTATGGCTCTGCTGTCAAGGTGATGTTGTGGGCCGGACACCAGGTGGTGAGGACCAGCTGTTTTATGCTGCCTCTTTTCAGGAGAGCCCAGAGAACAGTGGATGATCCTGTGTGCCAGGGATTTCAATCTCAGGGCAGTGGAGTGTTGTAGTCATCTTCAGAGGAGAGCACCAGGTGTATGAACCTGAGTCTCCCCTCAGATGGACTTTCAATGACCCACTGGCACACACCCACTCATGCAGAGAGTCTCTATGGACACTCACTTTTGCAGAAACTCACAGTCCGACCTGTTCTGTCGCCATCTTCCTGGAAGTTTTGAATTGAA
Source organism: Carlito syrichta (assembly GCF_000164805.1). Classification (NCBI taxonomy): domain Eukaryota; kingdom Metazoa; phylum Chordata; class Mammalia; order Primates; family Tarsiidae; genus Carlito; species Carlito syrichta. The sequence continues at coordinate 126,724 of NW_007033802.1, forward strand.
ATTTGTATAGGTTTTTAATTGAGAAATGTCTATTCAAATTATTTGTTCATTTTTTAAATTGGATTATTGTTGTTGTTGAGTTTTAGGAATTCTCTATATATTCTGGATATTAACCCTTTGTCATATATATGATATGGATACATTTTCTCCCATTCATTGGGTTGCTTCTTTGTTCTGTTGCAATTATCTATTGATGTGCACAATTTTCAAATTTTTATCAAGTCCAGTTTATCTATTTTTTATTTTTTCCTGTGCCTTTGGTGTCATATCTAAGACATCATTACTAAATCTAATGTGAAACTTTTCCCCTATGTTTTCTTCTAAGTGCTTTAAAGTTTTAGATCTTACATTTAGGTCTTTAATCCTAAATTTTTAGTTAATTTTTGTTTTTGAGTTAAGAGTCTCACTCTATCATCCAGACCGGAATGCAGTGATGCGCTCATGGCCACTGTAGCCTTAACCTGCTGGACTCAGGCGATCCTTCTGCCTCAGCCTTCCAAGTAGCTGTAACTACAGAAGTGCGCCAGTTTGCCTGCTAATTTTTTGATTTATTGTAGAGATGAGGTCTTGCCAAGTTGCCCAGGCTGGTCTTGAACACAATCCTCTCCCTTTTGCCTCCGAAAGTGCTGGGATTACGGATATGAACCACTACGCCTGGCCAAGTTAATTTCTCTATGTAGTGTTAGGCAAGGGTTCATTCTTTTGCATATGAGTATCTAGTTGTTGAAGAGCCTATCCTTTCTCTATGGAATGGTCTTGGTACTCTTGTCAAAAATTGTTTGACCATGTATATCAGAGTTTATTTCTGGGCTCTCAGTTCTATTCCATTGGTTTGTATGTCTGTCTTTTTGCCAGTACCACATTTTAAAAAAAATTATAAAGATGTGGGGTACAATTCATGGTTAGGTATACAAACGTTGATTATGCAGGTATCCTTGTTGATGAGGTGTGTCTCTCCCTCCCCTAGCAATTTTCCTCAGCTGCCAGTCCCACCCTCCCTCCCCTGCCAGTTTCCCACTA
>NW_007033802.1:127763-128610 GCF_000164805.1 Carlito syrichta
TAATTCCTAAGTATTTGATTATTGTTGATATAATTCTAAATGGAATTATTTTTATAATTTTCTTTTCAGTTTGTTCATTGTTAGTATATAGAAATGCAATGATTTCTGTGTGTTGATTTTGTATCCTACTTTGTTTAATTCATTTTTTTAGTTTAAGCAGTTTTTTTTGGTGGAATTTTTAGGGTTTTCTACACATAAGATTATAATATCTGTGAACAGAGATAATTTTATTTCTTCTTTTCCAATTTGGATACATTTTATTTTGTTTTTTCTTGATTAACGGCATTGGCTAGAACTTCCAGTACTATGTTGAATGGAAGTGACAAAAGTGGGCTTCCTTACTTTGTTCCCAATCTTGGTGGAGAAGCTTTCAGTCTTTTGCCATTGAGTATGATTTTGCTGTGTGTGTGTCATGGTTTTTGTGTTGTTGAGGTAGTTCCTTTTATTTCTAGTTTGTTGAGTGGTGTGTGTGTTTACCTCTCATTCTGTCCATATAGTAAATTACATTGATCAATTTTCCTTTGTTGAACTTCTAGCATTTCAGGAATAAATTTCAGTGGTCATGGTGTATAACTTCTAAAGTATGCTATTGAATTCAGTTTGCTAGAATTTTGTTGAAGATTTTTGTATCAATGTTCATAGGGATATTTGTCTGTATTTTGTCTTTGTCTGGTTTTGGTATCAGGGTAATGCTGGCCTCATAGAATGAGTTAGGAAGTATTTCCTCCTCTTTAGTTTTTTGGAAAAGTTTGAGAAGATTGGTATTAGTTCTCCTTTAAATGTTTGGTAAAGTGAAGCCTTCAGTCCAGCACTTTTTCTTTATCAGGAAATTGTTGATTACTGATTC